>NC_086319.1:21917656-22217656 GCF_036172605.1 Pelobates fuscus | reverse complement strand
TATAAAGAGAGCTGACTATGAGTCTCTGGCAGTTCATTTAAAATAAATTCTAGCCTCTTGAGTGAAACGAATTACTCCGTGCCCTTTGTTTACATTTGCATTAAACAGTGCAGTACAGTTCGGCATTCTGCCGAGAGCCAGGGGGATCCCCATCCTTTGGGATGCCTTGTAGACACTACGTCTCCAATCAAACCTCATTATGACGCTAATTTGTTGAATAAAAAAATATGTTTGTGGTTGCATTAATGGGTCTTTTACCGAGATATCTTTCCAAATGTAACCTAATATGTGGTGCTTCCAATTTTATACATTATTAATTTTTACCTGAAGTGAACCAATGTTCGCAATAAAAAAGTCACTATGTTTCTACTTGAGCTGAATGGACAATTCACATTACCTGTTTGACTGAATTTAATTCACCAGTCATTTAATCCTACTTCCAGCACATGCGTTAGTTTTATGTGGGTTTCTTTGTTTAAAACGAACTCTCCTGCCAAACTTTAAAATAATCTTTTGGATCTGCATATACAAGCTTACACAGCTCATTGTGCACATATCCAAAAATACAAATAAAATCATGTCACTGTACAGCCCAGACCTGGGAACAGCGAAATCAGTGTGGAACTTAGTGTAAATACAGTGTAAATAAACCAGACTCATCAATAGCCTGCTTATGCAGACATTAATATGCCGCCAAAAAGCTTCCATAACAATAAGTCTCTGTGGAGCTCAAACCGCATTCAGTCTATAGTTCAAAGATGGAAGGGACCCTGGGGGCGAAGGGTCACTAACCTCTTCTAACCTTTCTTATTCACTGTATAAATCCTGTAACTTGGAGTTGCTGTACGAGTATAGTAAAGTAGAAACAAAATAAGAGTATTTGGATATTTATATACACACATATACATATACAGCGATACAGAATTTGCCGTCCCTATATAAATAATAAAATAATAATAATACTATTAAATAATATATTCCCAGAATAACAGAATAATTGCAGGTAAGGACTGGTCTTAGTGATAAAACTAACATAGAGAGGGCCCTGGTGCAAGAATCTGTATGGGCCCCACCATCCAAAAGGTAGATCCCCATCATTATACAGCTTCTACAATGCTTTGCCATCATTGTAGGGTTGTGTTTAGCACTGAGCAGTGATTGAATGTAAGCTTGTTTTTGGATGGAGTATGTGTGTGTGTGCATGTGTGTGCGTGTGCGTGTGTGTGTGTGTGCGTGTGTGTGTGTGTGAATGTAGGGTCTGTTTGTGGGTAGTGTTGGCATTTGAATGCATTTGTGTGCTTGAATTTACTGTTGCCATTTGAAAGCAATGCACTTGTGTGTAGTGTTTGCTTATGAATAAGGTTGTGTGTTTGTATGTAGTATTGGCATTTGACTATGAATTTGTGTGTAGAGATGTATGCATACATATACTTATGCTTATACTTATGCACACATACACACAGTGACACACATGTAGATACTCAGATACACAGAAACACACACTGACACACATGCAGATACACAAATATACAGATACACACACTGACACACACTGATACACAGACACACAGATAAAAACACTGACACACATACAGATACACAGACACACAGATAAAAACACTGACACACATACAGATACACAGGCACACATATAAACACACTGACACACATACAGATACACAGGCACACATATAAACACACTGACACACATACAGATACATAGACACACAGATGCACACACTGACATACATACAGATACACAGACACACAGATACACACTGACATACATACAGATACACAGACACACAGATACACACTGACATACATACAGATACACAGACACACAGATACACACTGACATACATACAGATACACAGACACACAGATACACACTGACATACATACAGATACACAGACACACAGATACACACACTGATATACATACAGATACACAGACACACAGATACACACACTGATATACATACAGATACACAGACACACAGATACACACTGACATACATACAGATACACAGACACACAGATACACACACTGATATACATACAGATACACACATCAATGTTTATAGCTATTTAAGTCAGGGTTCTTCATTAAACTCTAAATTTTAGCAAATTAAATCTGAATTGCAAAACCACTAAATTGTTAACTAACTTATAAGTGATTTCAAAATTGTCTATTTTAACCTCAACTTTGCAATTCTTATTTAATTAACAGTAATTTGTAGTCTATCTCGATAGCTATCTCTGTCTGTGTATGTTATATTTATACTTACTTTTTAGTGTGTCTATGTACATTCTCTGTATACTTTTGAATCATGCACTGCAAAGCACTTGATGACATCCATGCATTATTCTGCAAACTAATTTAACAGTCACTGGGCTAGTCGCTACAGTAAGAATTCAAAGGGGATTCAAATGGAAATTCTAATTTGAGGCCGAGTAGTTGAAGTGGAAGCACAGCTGTCTTAGAGAATTTTTCCAGATTAGCTATTTTCAATTTGAAAATTCCCTTTGAATCAGGGGCGGACTGAGCATTCGGGCAAATAGGTCATGGACTGAGGGCCCGAGGCTCTTGGGGGCCCGCCCCTGCTGCAGTGCAGTAATGGCTGAGCTGGGGAGTAAAACAATCTCCCCAGCCAGCCTGCACTCAGTAAGGGGCCCGCGGAAGGCTGCTGCTACAAATCTTCTCCTCCGTGCAGGACACACTGAGGGACAGCTAAGGGGCCTTCAAAAAGACCCCCCTAGGCTGCCCCTCAGTGTGGCTGTCTCAATGTAACACTGCTCATGCAAGCTCGGTGCGGCTGGTTCTGCAGGAAATGACATCATCAGTCACAGTGCAGAGCGAGCTGTGCGGAGCTGCCCTGAGCAGATTTACAAGCAGCATGATTGGGGCAGTGAGAGACCTCCAGAAGAGGAGGTAAGACTTGGGGAGGGGGGATTTTTTAAAAAATATTTTATTTAATTTTTATTTCAAATATTTAAATTGTATAACCTCCCCCACTACTGCCCCAGCAAAGCCCTGATACCCCCAAAGCCCTTAAACCTTTACACTAACTACAACTCCTATCATCCAAAGGCAGCCTCTACACTCTCTGCAGTACCTACACCCACTCCCTCTGCAGCCCATACCCCAGCTCTCCCCTGCAGGCCCTACCCCCCCTCGCTCTCCCCTGCAGCCCCTAACCCATGTTCTTCCCAGCATACTCCTACCCCCTGCTATCCCCAGCATGCCCCTACCCCCTGCTCTTCCCAGCATGCCCCTACCCCCATGCAGCCCTTGCCCTCTGCACCCTCTACCCCCTTGCTCCCTCTGCAGCCCCTATCCCTTGCTCTCTCTGCAGTTCCTACCCCTTTCTCCCTCTGCAGCCTGTATCCCCTGCAGCGTGTACCCCTCTGGAGCCCCTACCACCCTGCAGCTCTTAAACCCTTGAAGTCCCTACCCCCTTGCTCCCTCTGCCGCCCCTACCCCCTTGCTCGCTCTGCAGTCCCTACCCCCCCCTGCTCCCTCTGCAGTCCCAGCCCACCTGCTCCCTCTTGAGCCCCTGCTCCCTCTGCAGCACCCCCTGTGCCCCTCTATCGCCCATGCACCCTCAGCAGCCCCTACCCCTTGTCACCCTTTACAGACCGTCCCTCCTACACCCTCTGCAGCCCCTTCCCTCCTGCACTCTCTACAGCCCCTTCATCCCGGCAACCTCTGCAGTCCCTACCCCTTTGCACGCACAAGCATAAACGGACACTATAGTTACCAGAAAAACTACAGCTTAATTTATATTATACAGCTTAATGTATATTATATAGCTTAATGTAGTTGTTCTGGTGAGTATAGTCTGCCCCTGCATGGTTTTTGCTGTAAACACTGCCTTTTTAGGGACAAGGCAGTGTTTACGTTGCTGCCTAAGAACACCTAGGTGCTTACTGTGTCAGTGTTGCAAAATGTGCAACACTGACATTCAGCATCTCCACACTCTGCATGGAGACACTGAACGCTTGTCATAGAGAAGCACTGCAGTGAAACACTCTCAGGCCTCACTCAACTCAGTGAAAGACTGCATTTTTTTCTCCCCACTTCCCACCCTCCCCGCCTCCCGCCCACCCAGGGTCCCCCTAAATATATAGCATGCTCCTCCAGCTGTTTGAGATTCTCACCCAATTACCTCTTCATTCCCCTAACATCTTACCAATAGCTGCTTCTCTGTTAACTTGTTCAGCCATCACCTCCAAACTTCCCCTGCTACCTCTTGTCTCAAATCCCCATGGTTTCCTATAGATTGTAAGCTCACGGGCCATCTAGCCAAGCACTTTGTATAAAAGAGCTCCAATGGCTAGATATCAGCTTACGGGCAGGGCTCTCTTACCTCTTGTATTTGTCAGTGTTTATTGATACAGCACTGCGGAATCTGTTGGTGCCTTATAAATAACAATAATAAATAAATAAATAAATGCATCTCTATGAGGAGATGATGATTGGTGCAGCGTAGGGTTTTGCCGTGTGTGCACAATCACCTTCCAGTGCTTTTCTATGGCAAAGCATTGGATTGGTTGAGATCATCTAAATTGATGAACTCCGCCAAGGAGGCGGAGCAGGGGCGGTGCAGCCACAAGTTTGGTCTGCTCTGGAAAAAAGGTAAGTAAATCACCTTTTTAATGGGGGCCTATAAACCTATAGTGTCTGGAATACACGTTTGTATTCCTAACACTATAGTGTTCCTTCAAGGTGGCTCGTAACATTTAACACTTGGTTTGTAATTTAAGACGCAAAATTTGGAGACCTGCATACCTCACACAAACACATTGCCAAAATTAACTTTACCTGTACATACAATAAAATACAAGGTACACCTACACCAGCATATATATTGGTCTGCTGGGGGCCCAGGCGCTAATTTTGCCTGGGGGCCCAGGCCACTGTCAGTCCGTCCTTGCTTTGAATTCACCGTGAATTCTAACATTTGTGAAGAACCCGGAGAGTCAGCTAAGCTTTCAGTTCAACTAATCTGACCTTACATTCATAAATTACGGTACTTTAGGTTTTTTCTTTAGCAAATAGGCATGTCAGCGTGCAGCATGTAAGTCCCTAATTCAAGGAAACTGCTATGACATATATGTCCCTCCCTGCCTGAGATTAGTGGGAGATATTCACACATTATTTGAAGCTGTCAATATTTTAATAATGATAAAAAAAAAGGAAAAAGGAAATCAGTGCTTGCGTAGTTACTGATACAGGCCGAATGGCATCTCGAACAACCAAGTCCGGTTTCTCTCTTCTTCGGTTGCGTAGAAGACAGATGAAATAAAATGATAGGATGAGTGCCTTAAATGTGGTTTCAGCATTAAGTGTGGCCCTATCATAAAGTGGGCTTTATCAAAGTGTAAGACACTTTGATAAAGCCTACTACATGGTGAAACGCGTTAGTGTTTATTGGAATTTTGTTTTTACTTTTATTTTTTATCATAAATATATATATTTTTACAGTTTTATTAATAAGGTTTTTTTTTTTTATCTTGGACCTTAACACTGCTGCCTCCCGATCCTTATATCCTTGCACTATCCACCTATTCACTTGGGACTGAGCAATCTGGATTTAGTTTAATATAAGGATCATAGGGATTGGTTAAGGAACTTGGCAAAAGGCATTAGACTTGTGCATTCAGTTTCAAACTAACAGGAATTTGTTATAATTTAGGGTGCTCATTGGGTTATCTGACTTCCGTAACTCCACAGGATTTATGACGAACAAATGAGCCGAACAATGGATGAGCATGTTCCTTTATTTTGTAATTCAGAGTTTTGTCCAAGAAGACTAAAAACATATATAATTATTGGGAAAAACAAACGACTGATGGCCAGGGGCCAGCCATTAAATGTTGATTTTATTCACAAATCAAGTGAGAAGTGAATTGTGTGAAAAAAATAATTATTTTTTAACGTTTTCCCATAATTCACCTATGTATACGTTTCACATACTTGAGTATGTTATTCCCAATTAGGACTTAATAAAGTAATCATTTTATATATTTTTCTTTTTTCTTTTGTTTTGAGCTTTTGTTGAATATTTACTGGTTTTGTGTAATATTATTAGTGCCATTTCCTCTCTTTGAGGCCTGATCCAGTCTTTCTGTTGATACTTATGTTCTGTTACGCTACTAATTACACAACCAAAACGAACATCGTGACAAGTTACTTGTGATTCTGTCGCGGAGGCCGGTCTTTTGTTTACCCTAATATTTTGCATGGATGATTTGGAAAAGCGGGATTGCTTCATAGATGACTTATGGACTCCCCAAACTAATTTTTTAAATTTCTTTTACAAAGTCATTCGGCTGAAACAAATTTTTCCACCAACCCACTGGCCAGGGTATCGAGAAAGGTTCCAGAGCCCTTTCCTGATCCCATACCTAGCTGGTTATTTCCTTTACATACCCTATGCAGTATAGAATTCGACTCCCATTGGGTTCATGGAATGATTCCTCACCTGCTCACCTGCTACATGGGGCGAGAGTAACTTTAGGGAGTGCCACATCCCTAATTCGCCAATATGGTATTGTACAACTAGTGGAACCTGACATATGATTCCTGCTAGCCACAGGATTTACTCCATCAAATTACTTTATTTCTTGTCCCAAAATTCCAGTGGGATATAGTAGATATCTCATGTCTTTAGCTGTATTTTAACTAGTAAGTATTGTTAAACTGTAGCTTGCCGTTAAATTTACTTGACAACCTTAGTGCATATAGCTGCCTATAGGATAGCAACATTCGTATTTTCTGTTTCATTTTCCATACAATTTTAAGAAATACTAAAATACATGCACAATTCCATTCAATAAAAAATACATTTTTAATAGAGTTCTCCAACTAAAATGACATTTCCTTGTATAAAGAGTGATATCTGTTATTGTGTGTTTATGCTAATACATTGTAATCTGGTGACATTCCGGGTAATGAGAATAAATCAAACCCATTCACATTGAAGACTGCTCTTCCTTTACAAACCTTCAATATATGGCGTGATTAATGTAACGCTATAATTGCTTTTATGTTCAGCTAACATGTTCTGGGTTGCATGATGAATTATAGGCTGTGATATGAAAAGTAATAAATAAAAAAAAAAAGTGATTGGATGAAAAGGTTAAAATGGCTTTGTAGCCCTTTGGGCACATTTAATAAAGAGTGTATACAAAATGTCTCAGAGCTGCATGTGTGCTTATCATTATTTATTCCGATTGAAAAGCCGAAAACAAGCACCGTCAGGGGTTAATTTACTAAGTAGTGAATTCTGTTCACTCAAAAAATAAATTGTAAAATATGCATCAAAAAAAGCTGATTTGGTAATATTATTTAATGCATCTGTATTCTCAATGAATTTTCTCAATTTCCCTTCTCAAACCCCCAATTCACTGTTTAGTGCATAAACTCATTAGAAATGTGTCACATATTAAGTTGTTGTAAAGAATGAAGGCCTTGGATAATGAGATACTGTATATCCCAAATGTGAATAGCAGTGTTCTCTGATTTATATGGTAATTTATAAAGAAATAATTTAAATGTCCAACGTCAACATTAAACCAGATAAATAATAAATAATTGTTTTAATGGGTGTCAGTCAATAAATAGCTAGTAATGGTGACTGCAAAATTAGGGCTAATTTGTAGAGTAGGAAAAAAAATCTACGACTATGTTGAACTGAAGATTGTATCAAATCTGGCTTGTTCTAAAATAAATTTAGCAAATTGATTGTAAAGTTACCACCATTTGCTGATTATTGAATAGATGTCTAGCGCATATTTCATTCATAAATGTAGATAATGTACTCTATAGTCAAATAGACTAGACTAAAGATTTCTATATACCTATATACCCACAGGTTTTATGCCTTAAATAACAAATTAATGTAAAAATTATAAAGTTTATTTATTAAACTATGAATTGTCAGGATTCTTTTTTTCCTTTTAATATTCTGTATTATTGTATGGAATGTCCTTGACCACCAAATGGTTAATTTTTAGCTATATCCACTACAAATCCGTGCAAATTGAACAGTATAAAAAAGCACATACATGTTGCTTGTGTGAAGCTACTTTGAAATGCAAAATAAACAGTCTCTTCGGGAACTTGTACGGGTTTTACACCCATGAGAGAGCCTTGGCTATTAGAACCCTATTGGACTCAACTAATTTGAATTACCTAGCAATTTTCATTAACTTGATGTTCATACAATGCCATCAGTCTGCGCCACTCATCTCGCAACTTATGGTGATGTTCTGACTTGTTGCATAATGTCCTTGTTTACAAAAAATGAAATTCAGAAATGTTGTAAAAAAAATAATTTAATTCTTGTATATAGCAGAAATGTGTCAGTCCTAACATTGATCATCATCATTATTCTAACCAGAACCACCAGGTTGTAAGGCCCATTTTTATTGTTAAATAGACATGCACTCACACTGAAATATACTTACATAGTAACTTTTTTTTTTTTTTTTTTTTTTATTGCAATAAAGATAAAATAACGAAGACACAGTTTTTCAAATTCACAGGTGGCTATAGATTGATCATTTTCCTGGATATGCAAATTTCAAGAATTCTAGGAAACATGCCAGCTATTTGATCTAACTGTAACTTATGGGAGAATTAATGAATTCATCACACAAGGATGAACAAACTGGAAAGCTCAAAAGATATTTAAGCGTTATGCATAAACAATTTGTTTTAACGTCTTAGTGACCAAGGCTTTTCTGGGATTCGGTGCATTTTTTTTTTTATCACGTATTCTTTCCACTGTAATGTCTCTATTATATACTGTAGATATTAATTTAAAGGACAGAGAGAGCAGTCTATTGATATGATATAAATAACTGTGGAATCTGGCCCATAGGGGCAGGGGGAGGGGAGTTTTTGTTGCAATAAAAAATAAATCTAATTATCTCCCCTTTATTCTTGACTAAAGATGCCCCTGAGAGTTTGGGTGACTGTCAATGCCTATTACTAAAACAAATATAAAATGTTCTGTATATATTTACCACCTATAGGCTTTACTTTGGACCATTAAATCCTGGATGCCCTAAAATGCAGACCTACATATTGTCCTCTGTTTAGAGCTATCATTGATTGGCAGCATCGGTAGGTGGAGTTGGACCTCTCTAAAGTAGATGTTCTTTGCTAGATACATGTATCTATGTGTTTATGGTACTTAATCCCTTAAACTATGCCATCCTTGGGGACCTGGCTCTAAACGCCAGCGGGCGACATAGTACATCCAGGCTCTCCTTTCCACTTACCTGCTCGCTGGTGATCCCCCGCCAGTGATCGCGATGGGGGGGACTTACCTGGCATTCCAAGGAGTCCCCCTGCATCTGATCTGGCCCTCCTTGGCCATGTGATCGCGAGGTACTTGCGAGGAATAGCCGTCCATTCCAGTAGGTTGGAATGACAGTTAGTCCCCCTGCTGCCTGTAATAAAGTTAAATAAAAGTTAAAAACAGTTTAAAATGAAATAATATATACTTAGAACATATATATATACAATATATATATATATATATATATATATATATATATATATTATATATATATATGTATATATATACACTTACACATACATACACATACACTGTCTAAGTGTATTTTAATATTAATATATATATATATATATAAATAATTATATATATTAATATCAAAATACACGTAGAATGATATTAATGATATATATACATATATATATTATTTATTTATAAAATATTTTACCAGGAAAGATACATTGATATTGCTCTCGTTTTCAAGTATGTCCTGGGTCCACAAAACATTGCATTGATACATTATGGTACAATAAAATACAAAAACAATATTAATACACAATATATAAAACATTTAACACAGACTAGGTAGGAAATATATAATCAACCATAACACGTGCATTCTGCTTTGAGGTATGTTGAGAGGGATATAATATAAAATAAATAAATGTATAAATACGTTAAAAATGAAAAATAAAAAAATAATAAAAAATAAAGAATTAAAAAAATATATATGTTTGTAATTTTATTCTACCTGTATTTTGATATCAATATATATATAGATATATATTGATATCAAAATACACTTAGAACTAAATAATATATATATCGATATACATAAATATATATGTATATATCACCATATATATACCTATATCTAAATAAATATAACTTTAAAAAAATGATATATATATATATATATATACCTGGACCACTTAATTGAGATAAAATGGTCTGCGTGACGTTAGTGGCCCTTTAAACAATAGTTGATATTTGTAGAATGTAGACTGTTCAGGGTATCTAACTACAATCATTTTGCCACTTTTTATTCAACTATGTTATTACAAACCTCTGCTAAATATGCTGCTTATATTTATTTATTTTTTAAGCCCAATTGTGTTTTTGTGTGGAATTTCTTACCGTGTATGTGTCCCACTACTATAATAAAACTATATTTGTATTCTGCTACTGTCCCCAAATACAACAGTACCCTTCATGCAGATGAGATCTTTAGAAGTCGCTGGGTCTGATTACGTAATGCCATTTTCAGCATTTCCATTCCTTACATTCATTAATTTATTAAATAGGCCCACGTCTCTTTTGGGACAAAATAAAAGTTTTAAACTGCTCTTTACTTTAAGCAGACAGCTTGAATTATGTAATATGTGGCATTTTTTGTCTTTTTGCTTGGCCATTATATAACCAATTTCTGCCAAATTTAGCAGGAAATTATAATTTTTTTTCTCACAATATTGCACTTCATTGGGGATTTTCACCCGGTGTGTGTCACATTAATTATTTTAAAGATGCTACATTTGTACAAGGATACCCACTCTCCATCCACTACCAACTTTTCCTGAACCACACTTCCTCAGCTGTCCTATGCTAATTTGCACCCACTACAGCAGAAGAGGTTTCTGCTCTGCTCCGTTGCTCCCGCCCCACCACCTGTTCCCTTGATCCTATTTCTTCGTATCTCAGTTTATCTCCTTCTCTTGCTTTGCCTCTCATTCAAGTTTTCAATCTCTCCCTCTCCTCTGGCACATTTCCTCTACCCTCCAAACATGCAGCCATAACCCCGATTCTGAAAAAGCCCAACCTTGACCCTAATTCCCCGTCCAACTACCGCCCTATCTCACTACTGCTGTTTGTCTCCAAGATCCTTGAGAGAGTTGTGTATGCGAGATTGACAGACTTCCTTGAATCAAATTCTCTGCTTGATCCGCTTTAACCTGGATTCCACGCTCGTCACTCTGTTGAACAAGCTGTGACCAAAGTATCCAATGCACTTATCACTGCAAAATCCCATGGCCATTAGTTTATCCTAATTCTCCTCGACCTTTCTGCTGCTTTTGACACTGTTGATCATCAACAGCTTCTTCTCATCCTCCGTAATCTCGGAATATGAGATACATCTCTCATGGTGCTCTTCCTACCTCTCCCAGCGCTCATTCAGTGTTTCTTTCTCTGGCTCTGTCTCTTCTCCCCAATCCCTCTCTGTTGGTGTTCCCTCAGGGTCTGTCCTTGGTCCCCTATTTTTCTCAATCTACACTGCCTCCCTTGGTAAATTCATCAGCTCCTTCAGCTTCCAGTATCATTTCTATGCGGATGACATGCAGATTTATCTGTCCTCCCCTGATTTCTCACCACCCCTCTTGACTCGTGTCTCTGACTGCCTCTCTGCTATTTCCAACTTGATGGCTGCCTCAAGTGTTGCTACCTTGTCTGTGTCCCTCCAAGTTAATGGTGCTACCATCCTCTCTACTTCTAAGGCTCGCTGCCTAGATGTTCTCTTTGACTCCGACCTCTCCTTCACCCCACATGTACAATCAATTGCCAAATACTGCCGGTTTTATCTAAAAAATATTGCTCGCATCTGACCCTATTTAACGCCCACGGCAAAGGTGCTTGTCCATGCCGCTGTCCTCTCTCGCCTTGACTACGGTAATCCGCTTCTCAGTGGTCTTATGTGTTCCCAACTTGCGAGGTTCATCTTCCTGTCCGCCTGCAACTTCCACACCTCCCCGTTTGTCAGTCCCTACATTGGCTTCCCGTAAGACTCAATTTAAGATCCTGATACTTGCTTACAAATCTCTACACAATGCTGCTCCAACCTACTTATCCTCACTAATGCACAAATATGTCCCATCTAGACCTACGTCTAACCTTTGTTCGTACTCCTACCTCTGATGCTCAACTTAAAGACTTCTTTAGGGGTGCACTGTTCCTATAGAATGCCCTTCCCCTCTCTGTAAGACTTTCACCCAATCTCCACTCCTTCAAAAAAATCTTTGAAAACGTACTTCTTTAGGAAACCATATCAATTAAACTATGAAGAGCTTTCCCTCCCCACACACCCTGATTCATCTCCTGAAACGGTCATAAAAACAAAACACTAAGCAGTCAATAAGTACTATCCTAGCAACCTACTTTTCTACCCTTCCCTTCCCTTTTGTGTCACTATACCCCACTCCCTCTGTAAGCTCATTAATCAGGACCCTCAATCCCTCTTTTCCTGTGTGTCCAACATGTCTAGTAACAAATACATGTCTGTTAGTCCACCCATTGTAAAACGCTACAGAACTTGTTGGCGCTTTATAAATAATAATAATAATAATAATAATAATAATAATAATAATAATATATACATCTACCAGATATAAGTTGAACTTATAGGGTCAAATTTGAGACATGTGCCACCACAGTATCAAGCTTTGATGTAATTTCCAAGTTTAACTAAGCATAACCTTAGCTAACCCTATACCTAATCCAAGCTAACCAAAATTAATTCTAGCTGACGCTAGCTTATCCTAACCCTAGCCAACTCTAACCCTAACTAACCCTAGCCCGACCTCTTACTAATGCTAACTAAGCCTAACCCTAGCTATCCCTAATCAACCATAGCCTAAACTAACCTCAGAGAAGTGCTACTAAACTGGTTTATGGATTGCAGGATAAAACTTACCAGGAAAGGTTAAAGGATCTTAACATGTATAGCTTGGAGGAAAGACGAGACAGGGGGGGATATGATAGAAACATTTAAATACATAAAGGGAATACACACAACATAATACAAATCCCTTATACATTATACATCAACACATTCACTATACAAATATATCCGGGGCCAATACAAACCATTGTGTGGAAATCTATTCACAAACAGGACTTTACATAGGACACAAGGTCATGCGTTTAGACTGGAAGAAAGAAGATTTCGTCTAAGGCAAATAAAAGTTTTTTTTACTGTAAGAAAAATAAGGATGTGGAATTCTCTGCCTGAAGAAGTGGTTTTATCAGAGTCCATACAGATGTTCAAACAGCAACTAGATACATACTTGAAAAAACAGAATAGTCAAGGATATAATTTTTCAATGTAGGGTAATAGTTTCTTGATCCAAGGAATAATCTGACTGCCATTCTGGGGTCAAGAAGGATTTTTTTTTCTAATTTGTTGCAAAATTGGAGGTGCTTCAAACTGGATTTTTTTGTGCCTTCTTTTGGATCAACAGCAAAAAACAAATGTGAGGAAGGCTGGACTTGATGTCTCTTTTCAGCTATGTAACTATGTAACACAGTAAAGGAGGAAACTATATTTAAAAGAAGAAAAACTACCACAACAAGAGGACATAGTCTTAAATTAGAGGGGCAAAGGATTAAAAATAATATCAGGAAGTATTACTTTACTGAGAGGGTAGTGGATGCATGGAATAGCCTTCCAGCTGAAGTGGTACAGGTTAACACAGTGAAGGAGTTTAAGCATGAGTGGGATAGGTATAAGGCTATCCTAACTATAAGATAAGGCCAGGGACTAATGAAAGTATTTAGAAAATTGGGCAGACTAGATGGGCCGAATGGTTCTTATCTGCTGTCACATTCTATGTTTCTATGTTTCTGCTTTATTTTTAATTCAGCGAGTAAGAAGCTGTGTTGATGTCCATTTAACTTTAGTTGATAGAAAGCTACAGTGGCTTGTTGGCTTCACAGCAGTGTTGATTGGAATTTGTGTTAATTCACAGTTACTGCAGTAACCTAATCTCATTATTTTTCTTATCCATGCATTTTTATATTATTGATAGGGTAAGGCTGCCTACGTTTTTTTTTTTAATTTTTTGATTAAAAAGTAAAATTCTATTATTTTCTTAAGAACAGTCTTTAGCGGAGGCTCGATTGGCTGATGTACTTAAGAGCAATTCCGATGGTTTAGCGCTCATAGTTGCTAATGATTTCTGCATATTTAATGTCAGAGCACAGGCAATAAACAGCTGCAGTCCTGTTATATAACATTAATATAATGCAAAACAATATCTGGAATTTTAATGGTCAGATGTTTTGTGGTCAAAAAGGTCTTTTCATAGTATAGAAATCATGGGATAAACACACAGCGGGGTTTTCTTCCATTGTGCAAATACTTCTATTCTTTCTTTTAACTAATGCAATGGCAGGTGATTGTATTTCAACCCAGCTAATTAGCCTCTATTATACTGTAAATATGTCCGGTCCTAAATGGCCATTATGACATACGAAAATGCAAACGTATACGTTCCATAGATCATTTTTAAATATCTACAGGGATCTTTCTAATTGTGTCATTATTAGCAGATGAAAACAACAACTGAAACATTGAAGTCACTTTTTTATTAATGTATGTCATTATTTGTGAAGTGCATTCCAGCATGAATATTAATAGTTTTTCTTCAAACATTGCGCAACAAAGCAAATAAATTTGAGGTCAATTCCATTAAAACACGGGATACTGAGGAGGACAGGGAACAGGTCACCTTACAGAAAGGTCACACTGCGACACTGCGACTGTCTAACCAGGGTGGACAACGACTAGAAAGGAAGGTCACATAAAGATGAACAGAAATGGGATATGAATGGTACCCAACCATAAAATAAGGAAGCAGTGTGCCTTATGTATAGACAAGAATGAAATGTTTAGAATAAAATGTTATTTTTTAAAAAGCAGGACTTTTATCATTCCTAGTATTATTTGTTTGGGATGAATCCAATGATTATATTATTATTATTAGCATTTACATAGCAGCAGAAATGACCTGGACTGTCTTCTTGCAGACTGATTGCAACTAATAATGCAATGCATTTTTCAAGGCTTTTCTGTGGTGTATTAAAAAGAATACTGGTGGTTGCTGCCAAGAATTTAATTTTCACTCTAACTCAAATATTTAGGTGTTTAAAATATGTACATGCCTTGTTTTATTGTTCTACAACAATTACGTTTATTTTATTATAAAAAAAATCTTACTTATTTTAAAAAGCTGCCCATTTAGCAAAATAATTTTTACATTGCATTACGCAAAGTCGAAAAAAAATTTGATATAACTTATCTTTCGCTCATTTTCTCAGAAGAAACATAAATGGCAAAATCCTTTCAAATACATTAATGGAATTCTTCACAGTCATTGAGAAAGCATAAAGGATGATTTTATCGCCCATCCCAGAAGAATTATGGGTATTTTATGAAGTTCCTTGAATATCATTGTTATATTCTGACATCTGTTTTACTTCCATGACAACTCAAATAATTCATTCACTTGTACTCTATCTCTTCTTTAATTATAACACTTCATTGAGCAAAATGTTCTTGTTAAAATTGGCTTTTGAAGAAAATAACATAATAATACATTATTGCAGTCACACTATGTGAATAACTATTCTGTAAAAAAACAAAACACTATTGTTCAATAACACAAATTATTATATATCACGGCTTTTATAAAGGTGCGTGTTTATACTATAGAGGGAGTGTTTGTATGTGTGCAAAATAAATTATAATCTTTCTGATACAAAAGTAAAAAAACTCTTTAAGCTGAATCTTCACTTTTAAAAATATGAAAAATACCCTTAATCTTCTTCGTGTGATGTTCCTTTTTCTTCTATATGTATATTAAAAATTTAGCAATGAACATCCCAATCCAGTTTAATTCGCGCCCAGTTATGCCAATTTGTTCATGGCACTGTGGGAACAGAGGCATATTTTTGAAAATCAAGAATGGGCTGCGAGTCTGGTGACCTATCGCCGCTACATTGATGATATCTTCCTAATATGGAAGGAAAACGAAACATCATTGAATACATTTTTGGAGCACCTTAATGACAATGATTGGGATATTAGACTTACTAATACCTATAGCAAGGAATGTGTCAACTTTCTGGACCTCAATATTTATATAGAGGATAATCAAATCAAAACCAGTAAAAAATTTTTTAAAAAAGTTGATGTTAACAGCTACATTCAAGGTAATAGCTGCCATTATTCCCCATGGCTCCTAAATGCCCCTAAATCTCAATTTATGAGAATAAAAATAAACTGCACTGACAATTATACATTTTATGAACAAGCAGAGAAAATTATTGGTGATTTTAGTGACAAAGGCTATAACGACACACTTCTTAAAAAAGCATTTCAAGATGTGGACTTACAAGATAGACAGTCACTAATTAGATATAAAGAGAAAAAACTGAATACGTATGTCAGAGTGAACAATTGAAAAAGATTTTAATTAAACACTGGCCCATTTTGAAGAGTGATGAGCTACTTAACCAGATTCTTCCATTTATTTATTTATTATTGCCATTTATATAGCGCCAACAGATTCCGTAGCGCTTTACAATATTATGAGAGGGGGATTTAACTATAAATAGGACAATTACAAATAAACTTACAGGAACAATAGGTTGAAAAGGACCCTGCTCAAACGAGCTTACATTCTATAGGAGGTGGGGTGTAAAACACATTAAGACAGGAATTTACAATCAAATAAGGTGGGCTGCCCTTTAGGAGAGGGCAAGAGACAGGTATGTGAGGTAAGGGTTAGTCTTGGAGGCCATAAGCTTTCCTAAAGAGATGGGTTTTAAGGCACTTCTTAAAAGATGCAAGACTAGGGGAGAGTCTGATGGCGGTAGGCAGGCTATTCCATAGGAAGGGAGCCGCCCGTGAGAAGTCCTGCAAGCGCGAGTTGGCCGTACGAGTGCGGACAACGGACAGGAGGTGGTCACGGGCAGAACGGAGAGACCGAGAAGGGACATACCTATGGATCTGTGAGGAGATATAAGAGGGGCTAGAGTTGTTCAGTGCTTTATAGGTGTGAGTTAGTACCTTGAATTGACTCCTATAGCATACAGGAAGCCAATGTAAGGACTGGCAGAGGGGTGAGGTGTGAGAGAAACGACTAGAGAGGAAAATCAATCTAGCAGCAGCATTCATTACGGACTGTAAGGGTGCAGTACGGCTATTGGGGAGACCAATCAGGAGAGGGTTACAATAATCCATGCGGGAAATTACTAGAGCATGGACAAGCTCCTTGGTAGTATCTGGTGCAAGAAAGGGGCGGATGCGGGCTATGTTCCATAGAGACCGAAAGTTATCTATAGGGGTGTCCCCAAACTAAAGTGTGATTTAACTCAAAACTATTCCTCTTTAAACAAAAGTAGAAAAAATTCTAAAAAATTTAGAATTAAAGAGATTATAACATGTTATTCTAAATATGTGATTTACATGATCTATTGGAAGTGTGGCCTTGCTTTTATAGGACGCACCACCCATCCTTTACAGATTAGGATACAGGAACATGTGCGTAATATCAGGAAAGGTTACATGAAGCACAGTTTATCATTGCACTTTAACCCCTTAAGGACACATGACATGTGTGACATGTCATGATTCCCTTTTATTCCAGAAGTTTGGTCCTTAAGGGGTTAAAATGAACCATAATAGTGACCCGGGACAAATGACTTTTTTTAGGAATCCAAAAAGTTGATTTTAATTGGAGAGGAGATGACATCATCAAATAAATGGGCCAGACAGAAATGAAATAGATTTTTAATTTAAATAGTATGCAACCTAATGGTCTTAATAACGACTTCGAGCTCTGACGTTTTTTAAAGTACATTTTCCTGATCTTTATATTTTAACTCTTTTTTTTCTTTCTATTTTTATTCTGTATATATTACTTAGTTGATGGTTATATACTTCACATGATCGATATAGGGGGCTTACTATAACGCATATGTTTACAATATGAGCTGGTTACATTCTCTGTTCCCTATGGACTATATAGTCTGCACTTTATAATTCACTATATATTTATTGTATTTATGGGTAACCATTTGGTTTGCTTGTACACCTTATGTATTGGCTTATTACCTATACTAAACTACCTCCTTTGTTTGTTTCCAACTTTATGGCTATTTTGCATTATTGGGACACTTTGCAATATGCTTGTGTTGAGAATGGACTAATGCCCACAAAAAATATGGCGAACTTTGCTTCAGGCAATGACTGTGAACGAGACTGAAGTGAAGGCATGCGCATATGGCGCTAGAGATACACGTGATGCCATTTCTGGGTTCGGAGTTCCCGGACCGACAGTGAACAGCTGTGGGAGACACACCTCCGCACCACACGCAGCGTGATTGGCCGCCGAACGAAAGTGAATACCAATAGAGCGGGCGGTCTAGGAATTTAAGTGCCGCCCATTCAGGAAGCAAATTCATCTGATCGAGAAAGCCCTACCAGCGAAACACGTCTCGGACCACCAAGGAAGATCTTCACATTGATTTTATTATTGGTATACCCATTGTGTTTTTTATTTATATTTTTTGTAAATTCCCAATAAATTGTTACTTTTATATATACTATATGTGTGGATCTTCTACTGCTTCCTGGATCCTGACTCAAGAGGGGTAGTGCCTCCCTTGAAGGCACTTTGGCGTCTACACATAGAGCCTAGTATAACCGGCTCCAATTCAGGTGAGCACTTTACATGCACTGCTGCTCTTGATTGTTCACCTGTATATACATATCTGCACTAGGATATTTTGTGTTCTCTCTACATATATTCCTACATCTGTGAGCTGTGTATCCGGAGGAGGTTTGGTATAACCATATATACCTAAAGCTGCTGTGATTTGAGCCTATCTCTAGGCTCTTCACCATGTGAGTTGGATATATACTCCCCCCTCCATTTTATCCATAGTGCATTGGCATACTGCACCATTATATGTCTCATTTTTCTATTCTAGACCTATTGTTATACATACAAGTGATATTTGATTTCCCCAAATACAATTAGGGGTAAGATATTGAATCCAGCGCTCCACTGAGTGATCTTTTTTGTGGCGGTACTATCCACCAAGCTCACCATTCTTTGCATTTAATCGTGACACAACCATGGCTCACATTACATTGTATCTTCTTGTTCTCCTTCCTTTAGTGTTTTCCCGCTACGGTCCATGAAAATATTTGGTGCGAGTTGTGGGGAGATGTCTATGCTGAAGGACACTATAATGACAGGTCCACTCTTTAACTGTAAGCTCTTTTGAGCAGGGCCCACTTCAACCTATCGTTCCTGTGAGTTTTCTTGTAACTGTCCTATTTATAGTTAAATCCCCCCTCTAATAATATCGTAAAGCGCTACAAAATCTGTTGCCGCTATATAAATGGCAATAATAATAATAACTGAAACCCCACCCTATAGACACTGGACCTATCCCTTATCATAGAGATTAAAACATTAAATGTCAAGTTTTAAAATATAAACCCTTCTTAACCCAGATCCAGTGCCCATCTCTGTGGGTGTCACACTCTCTCTTCCCGCGTTGTGAAAGGATTGGCCCTGCTTACGAAAACACTCCCCCAAGGCAAGCAATACTCCTCAATTACGCCAATACGCTTGCGTTATTGCCGGTGCTTTTCTGGTGTCTCAACACTGTTCCTATATACCTCTAGCCAGAGCCTGACTGACTGTGGGAGCATTCTAGCCCCCTCTGTCAGAAAAAAATCAGAACTTATAACAATGACTGACAGGAATCCAAGACGGAGGGGTTCCATTCCAGGACAGAGCTAAATAGAGAGGTGTGAATTTTACAAAATGCAATTTAAGATCTCACAAGAATATGGAGAATAATAAAAAATAAAAGGAAATTGCCTGGAAAGGGCCAGTTTGCCTTAAAACTAATCAACACGGGATCAGGATCCATTACGAAAATTCTGAAACTTAGTATTTTTTTATTTTATTTTTTTGTATCACTAAGCGGATGTCACACCCTAATTCAGTCATGGAAGCGGAGAAACCTGGGAGAGGCAAATATTTACAATATTGTATGCCCAAGATACATCACAATATCTCCTTGGCGCAACCTTAATCTCACCTGGCAGAGGGAGCGTCCCCATGATAATACTAAGGAAAAGTGTTCAGAATGTCAGTTTGTCTGTATATGAGTTATTGAGGTTGGATTTCGGTTCAGCTCAGCTCAGCAGAATTTCGATTTGGAAACCTATTTCGTAGAACAAACCAAAAAGGCACAAACATGGGCCAATCAGTGAGCTGCAAAATTTATACCCAATAGTATCTATTTTGCAGTACACTAATAACAGCATTTTTTTCAGCCATTTGGTTCACCGATTAACTGAGAAAAAAAATAACCAAGGAAATACAGGAGCAACCATAAAAAAAAAAAAAAATCTATATTTTATACATTTATTCAATATATCATAGTCCTGCGATACCAGCCAGTCATTAAATGGATTCTATAGTCCAGGAAGCAAAGCTTTTTTCCTGGCACTATAGGGTTAATATGACCCCTTCAGACACTTTAATTGATAGTTAAAACATTATGTTCTTTGTTCCATGGCTCTGAAATTATTGTTCGGAGTCAAAAGATGACATACATAAATAACACAATAATGAACAAACGTACTGAAAAAAAAGAAAATGAAAAGTGAATAGTTTAATTAAAAATATTTGCTAAATATTTCATTACTGTTCAAATATAAACACCAGCCCTGCTTTGTTTTTGTCAACAAGTAAATCATGTTTAAGTGAAAAAAAAAAATTAAAGAAAATGCTAGTATTTATTCTAAACAAATAGATCATTGCTATATTGTCATAAACCTTGGGCATTAATATTCAGATTTATGGCATATATCTCATGCAAATGAATGTCTATGGCATTTCATGACATTCAAAGACCACTTTCTCCCTTGCTCTCATGTAGCCCTTAATCATTTAAAAATATCTTTTATCATTATCAGGCTAATTATATTTTAAACAGACAGCTTATTTGCATAGCGTGGCTTGCTTCAATTGTAATGTGAATGTAGGATCTATCCAATAATGTCTGAGTTTTCAACCCAGATTTGTGGTAAGATTCTACTTTCAGTTCAACCCGGAAAATGGCTCATACATGGTCTTTGAGTAATAATATATGACAACATTTGTACTTAAAGGGAAACTCTAGACCCCTAAAGTGCTTTATGTGTGAAGAGATTGTCCTCTTTTTTTTAATTAGAAGAAATTCAAATTTCAATAGATATTGACACTTTTATACACAGGTCATGTTACTTGCTGGTTGTTTAGCTCAGTGAAGATAAACTCAAGAGGCAGCAATTGCTCAGAGTACCTGCTTTGCAAAGACTTCTCATTGAGCTGCATTGGGAAGTCTGTGATTGGACAGATACAGAAAGTCTGGGCGGGGATAGAGGGGGAGGACTTGCAAAGGCTTCGAACACGTTGGTTTTAGATATAACCCCAATAAAAACATGCATAATTAAACGCATGTAATATTTAATTAGGGATTTACCTACTAAACAGGCATTTTACTTATTTATTTGGGTAGTGGAGTGTACCTTTAATTCAATGTTACATAGCCAATCAGGTCAGAACGCTGTTTTAAGAAAACCTAAAACAAAAAACCTCTGTATTGACAACTAGATGCTATATACATTTTGTTGAAAACAAGATAATAAAGGCTTTTAGATAACATTAGACAAGCATACAGATAACATTTTAAATAAACATAAAAATATGGGATTTCAGGACCCTCCCTACAATACAAGGCAGAAAAGATATGCCTCTTGAGACCGGGTGGGTAGTGCAGCCTAATCGATCTGGACAGATTGTCTGAGACATCATCATAAAGAGGTTAACAAATCACTCATCAGTCTGTCTTGTGATTTATAATAAATTGCTAGAACTCCTTTATGGGACGATTTTCCCGTTATTATATGTATTATATATTGCAATTACACTATCTATAATGTTATATGTTTTTATTTATTAGTATATATATATATATATATATATATATATATATATATATATATATATATATATATATACACTGCAAGTACACTATTTATATTGTTGCACCAATCCCAGTTTAGTTTCACCGCAATGAAAAATAATTAATATAGATTGAATTGTGCTCAGAACTGCCATGTCATTAGATTTTTGTTTAATTATTATTCAGGATGTTTTTCAGACAAGAGTGATACAGAAAGTAATGCTCACAAGAAACATATTGAATTGTAATAAATGTGTCTCATCTGGAGCCAGGGAAAAGCTAGCACATTTTGTCAAGTGGCAGCCCTGCAATTCTGTGCTCTGAATTCATAATATCCCAGTAATGGATGGCACAGAAGACTTAGCATCAAAATGTGTTTGTGGCAAATACATTATCTCTATAAGTTACAAATATCATAAGCACCTCAAATCACAAATTTAATGGAAATATATCAACCATAAAATGACTGTCTACTATCTATTTGATGTTTGTTTGGGAAGGACTATATGGTAAAAGAATTGTTACCTTTTTACAAAAACTCCTGGTACCGAATGCATAAATGTCTGCTTTTGTAGACTTGTGTGTGACAAGAACATCTTGAATATACAAATTTTGTCGGGACAACCACATTTTTGTAAAATCTTGGTTCGGCAGAATTTTAGAACTGAGATTCTGACTTGGGAGCTGAGTCAGAAAAACAAAAAAGGTTGTGAAGATGGGACAGTTAGTGTGCTGCAATATTTGTGCTCGGAATTTCTAATACGTAATGGAATGTAGAAGGAGAAGCAAAGTTGGTAGAGGTGTGCCGAAACCAATGTACGAGTAGGCCTGTAAAAAGAGGGCCTACAAAAGTGAATTGTTAATATAGATGGCAGTGGCGGATCCAGAGCCTGATCTCGGGAGGGGCACTTGTAGATTATTTAAATAAATAATCCTGGCACAAAAACCACTACAGCTCAGTGTAGTAGTTATGGTGCCAGTAGTGCCAGGATCCCACCTCAGAGTAAGTAGACATACCGTTTAATAACAGTTTGACAACTTACCTGGGGTCTGCTGGGATATAGGGCATAAGAGCAGTGGTGTGTGTTAGGGGTGAAGTGTGTGTGAAAGATGCAGTGTGTGTGTGTGTGAGTGCGGCAGTGTGTGTATGGGGGGCACTGTATGTGTGTTTGGGGCAGTGTGTGTATGGGGGACACTGTATGTCTGTGTGGGGCAGTGTGTGTATGGGGATCACTGTATGTATGGGGACACTGTACGTATGTGTGGGGCAGTGTGTGTATAGGGGGGCAGTGCGTGTAGGGCACTGTATGAGTCTGTGTGTGTGTATGGGTGTGCAGTGTGTATGCAGTGTGTGTATGGGGGCAGTGTGTGTATGGGGGCAGTGTGTGCATGGGGGCAGTGTGTATGGGTGTGCAGTGTGTGTATGGGGACAGTGTGTATGGGTTTGCAGTGTGTGTATGGGGGACAGTGTGTGTATGGGGGGCTGTGTGTGTGTGTGTGTATGGGAACAGTGTGTGTATGGGGACAGTGTGTGTATGGGGCAGTGTGTGTATATGGGGCAGTGTGTGTATGGGGGCAGTGTTTGTGGGGCAGTGTGTGTATGGGGGCAGTGTTTGTGGGGCAGTGTGTGTATGGGGGCAGTGTGTGTATGGGGCAGTGTTTGTGGGGCAGTGTGTGTATGGAGGCAGTGTTTGTGGGGCAGTGTGTGTATGGGGGCAGTGTTTGTGGGGCAGTGTATGTGGAGCAGTGTGTGTATGGGGGCAGTGTTTGTGGAGCAGTGTGTGTATGGGGGCAGTGTGTGTATGGGGGGAGGAGGGTAGGGAAGCTTTTTAATAAAAAAAACATATTTATTTAAATCAATATATTTATGTCCCCCATCCCTTCTTACCTTTATTGAGGAGGAGGGGGGACATTTATCCGTCCCTGGTGGTCCCAGTGGGATTCATTGGTGGTCCCAGTGTGGAGTGAACTCTAGCCCGCGCACCAGGGCTAGAGTTCACTATCGCGAGATTTGGAGCGTTGCCGTGGTAACCGCGGCAACTTTCCAAGCTTGCGAGAGGAGGACCCGGAGGAGCTGCAGGTAAGAGCTCCCGGGTCCCCTCTCTCTCTCTCCCTCCCCTGCCGGCTGTCAGCAATGTGCCTGCGGACCGGGGAGGGAGATCACTGATCTCCCTCCCCGGTTCGCAGGCACATTGCAGGGCTGGCACTTGGACAATGCGAGCCCTGCATTAGCCGGCAGGGGGGAATCTCGGGGGGGGGGGGCAATTGCCCCGTTGCCCCCCCCCCGGATCCGCCACTGATAGATGGGTGTAGGTGGGTGGGGACAAACAGCTTGCACGACAAAGGTAAGTAGGGGGGTAGGGTTTAAATAGGATAATTACTCCTCCCACAAATTCAGGCCAAATGGCCTTCCAACATATAATATTATAAATATCTTGTAGTACACTGATAGGAATATTTTACCGCTATTTGGTTTACAGATCGTGTGAGAAAAAGTAACAGAGGGTAAAAAATCGATAGTTAAATTTATTAAATATATAATACATGAATAAATAAATATTGAATTGTTACTGTAGCTCCTATTTTCTCTCTCTCACTCACTTCTTACTTGATCTGTGCATAATATTATTAATAATAATTAATATTATGTAATTGTCCCTTGGCCACAAACCATCTCTTTTCTTTATCAATCATCTCTTATTTTGATGCCACAAGCAAAATTCAGAATCATAAACTGAAAAGAACACGTTCAGCATTGTAGGTTTTAGATTGTTCATGATTCAGCTACATTTTGCAGAATTCGACCGATCACCCGATTGGTCCATATTTCACTGAATTGCAGTTTGGCCTGACAAGAATCTTCCGTTACTATGCAGAATGAGTGGGACCACTTAAGAGCAGATGGCTTTGTAAATTAGACAGTGTGAAATGATCTATCGAGCTACTGATCACACATTTGAGCTTGTGAGGGCTCTCCCCTTATAGTATTCTTCCTCTTCTGCTAACCTGATAAAGTATCATTTAGACCTATAAATATGAAATCCATCTAACTTTGACTCCAAGTGGGCAGTTACCATTCTGTGATTTTAACCAACTTCCTGTAAGCTCATTTCAGCAGGACCATCAAACGTATGTTGTTGAATTTATTTGGCATATCATCAATAATACTACTACTAGAACTGATACTATTACTAATAAAAATAACAATAATATTATGCTTTCTAATTTATTCCTGTTTTAGGCAACACTATTTTTTTTATGTCTATTAATGATAAGTTTATCAGTTTTAATGAATTTAACCAGGAGGTGGATGTAACCACAGGAGATATTTATAGAAAGGAAAATACAAATAAGACTGCTACCTTAAAAAACGAACTTGCTTCATAGGTAGGTACAGACTCTAGTCAGCTAACGCCAGGTTCTGATGTAACTTCAGCCATTTGGTCTCTAGATTAACCAGGTCTAATGTTGGACGAAATTCACCACCAGTGGGATCTGGGTCCTAGCTTGAAGTTGAAGTTGAATATCCTCAAGATCCACTGAAAATCCTATTAGAAACTTTATCTTTCCGCTTATCGTAGAGGAAGGATTGTGAGAAGATGGTAGACCTTAGCTGTACCATGTCTGCTGATCTTTTTTTTTGTTTTTTTCTTTCTGATTAGAAATATAAGTAATTTTGCAATAGTCAGCTGAAACAAAAACCTCTCAGACTTGTATAACATCCTCATAACCAATGGTTATTTCGATTGTTAGAAATTGTCTCCATTACAGAATCGGATTGAATTAATTAAGAGACGTAACCTCATATGAGGCAGTGAAAATCATGGATCAAATTAATAAAATATTTTAAAGATTTTATTTTGCTCATCCTCCTACTTGATGAGTTATGTGCAAAAAATGTAGGTAAAATATTTTTCTCTAATGCAGTTTAATTAACATATGGTCATATATATGCAGAAGAATTGCATATTTTAATGCTTATTGTAATTAAAAATCTAGAAAAAGACAAATACTATGTATTCATTTGTATTACTATGATCTAAAGAAAAGGGTATCCACTGAATCACATAAGCGCTACGGAATTTGCTGGCACCATATAAATAATAATAATATTAATAATAAGCAAACCTTAGCCCATATCATGTATGTTATTTACAGTTTTAATTAGGAAACTAAACTCAACTGCAAAAAAATAAATATTGGGTTATTTAAAAAAAAAAAAAAAAGATATCTTTATGAAAAACATAATGATAGCACAGGTATATATTCAGACTGTTTCAAAGCTAATTAAACCATGTATGGCAGTGATGTCTAAGGTAATACGACGGATCATTGCATGTCTCTTTATTTCATGCAGAGAGCAAATGAGTATATGTATGATAATATATTCTTGATCAAAATGAATATACTTTAATACATAATGTATGTACGCACCTTCTGCTTGACTTGCATGTATTATGCACTTTTAAGATGTGAGCATTTTGCATTGACTGTCTTATTTCTTAATCTGTCATTTAAAAGTGGAGTTTTTGTTTCCTTTTTTTTTTTTTTTAGAATTTGCTAAATTAGTGATAAAATGCAGGTATATTTATACTTAATTGAATAGGGTATTCAGTGTCCACTACAGTCCTGAAGGACTGATCTGATCTATGTTGTAAGGACAGCACCCCAAAAAAAGCCCTTTTTAGGGCTAGAACATCAGTCTGCTTTTTTTTCTTTTTTTTTTTCTGTGTAATGTAATTGCAGTTGCCTGCCTGCCTGCCAGCTTATGTGTCAGGCTCACAGTGGATACTGTGCCCACTTGCCCAGTGCCACGACTCATATCTGGTGTCACAATAGCTTAAGCTTGCATTTAAAAACAAAACACATTTTTTCACTGTAATAGATTGAATAGCAGTTAGTTGTCTGCAAGCGTCTGGGTGTCAGGCCTTCAGCGTGTACTCTGCCAACCTCTGCAAGTGCACTTTGCCACTCATATCTGCTGTCACTATAGCGTGCCTTTAAAAAGAAAAAAAGTTTTTCACTGTAAGCTAATAGCAGTAAGTGTACTTAAAGCGGGTGTCAGGCCTTCAGCGTGTACTCTGCCAACCTCTGCAAGTGCACATTGCCACTCATATCTGGTGTCACTATAGCGTGCATTTAAAACCCAAAAACTTTTTCCACTGTTATAGATTGAATAGCAGTTAGTTTTCTTCAAGCGGGTGTCATGCCTACAGCGTGTACTCTGCCAACCTCTGCCAGTGCACGTTGCCACTCATATCTGTTCTCACAGTAGCTTGCACGCATAGTACCTCTAATCCAAAAAAAAATGACAGGCAGAGGCAGGCCACCGCACAGGGTCCATCGTGGTCGTGGTGCTGTGATTGCCTTTTGCCCTAGAATAATGCCCAGTTTTCAGAGGACACATACCCTGAACCTGAAAAGTTCTGAGGACATAGTTGACTGGCTAACACAGGACACCCAATCTTCTACAGCTTCCGCTCGGAACCTTGACGCACCATCCTCCTCCAGCTTAGCTTCGGGCACCTCTCAAGATACCACTCACCCGCCTGCCGCCACCGCCAACACTAGCACCACAGCCGCTTCACTTGCTGTCACGGAGGAAAGACGCACTTCGTGTGAGCTCCCTCAATATCTCACTTTAAGCAGCTATCAACAAGCTAATTTCACCCCAGAAGGGGATGACCCAGCAATGTTGCTCCTACCTGACCGACCCGACATGCTTAATAGCGGTCAGCAACTCGACAGAGTCTTACTTACCTCCGCGTGGCAAGTGTGGCCTGGTGCTCACCGGGCGGGAGAGGCAGCCGATCTCCCGATCCTGGGATGCCCAGGAGCAGCTACTTTACGGCAGCAGCTCCGTTACCCCCCCTCAGACTGGTGGGGGCTATCCCGGTCCACCCCTGAGAGGCTGTCTGGAGCGAATGGATGCACAGAGCACAGCCGCCCAGGCTGACATACTCTTTAATCAATTTTGGAAGCAAATAACAAGCAGGAAGCCCCAACAAGCTCCACCATAGCCCCAACAAGCTCCACCACAGCTAAGCGAAGCAGTCCCCATTAAAATCCACCAACGCAAAAGGCGTTGAAGACGGGACCGGAGGCA
Organism: Pelobates fuscus; assembly: GCF_036172605.1. Classification (NCBI taxonomy): domain Eukaryota; kingdom Metazoa; phylum Chordata; class Amphibia; order Anura; family Pelobatidae; genus Pelobates; species Pelobates fuscus. The sequence goes on along the minus strand of NC_086319.1, from coordinate 22,189,429 downwards.
CAAACAGAAATGCAGAGCCTGCCCCACGTCAAGCACTCGCCTCCACCTTAAGCCACCACAATCCCGCACCGGATATGAAGCACCACTGGGACAGATCCGACCACCCGACAAAACAAGCTTCCACCACCTCAAGCCGCGAACCCGGCACTCAGCCAGAGACTTGCCTTTGTTGTTCCAGGTATCTTGGACTCCCATCGTCTGCACCTGATGCCCAGAAGGGATCGGATGAGCACAAGCAGTAAACAGCAGCCTGCCAAGCATGTCCCACTATGGGGCGACTTACACTTGATTTATAACTAGTGGTGGAGCTGCTGATATAAATACACAGTTGATAACGTGCAAGCTACACCCTAAACAAGACAGCCATCTTTCACAACAATGTACTGCTATATACTCATACCCTCAGTGCAACTAGCCATGATATACGCACGTTCAGCCTAGCATGCTCAAATATAACACACTTCTGTCTAAAAAAAAAAAAAAATTATAAAAAAAAAAGAATGCAGCTTCCGAATTAATCTAAAATGGATGCTGTCCAGGAGGTGGCAGGGTCTGGGAGGGAGGGTCTGCTGCTGATTGGCTGGAATGTGTCTGCTGACTGTGAGGTACAGGGTCAAAGTTTACTCAATGATGATGAATAGAGGGCGGACCGAACATCGCATATGTTCGCCATCCATGGCGAACGCGAACAAGCTATGTTCGCCAGGAACTATTCGCCAGCGAACTATTTGGGACATATCTAAAGGTCATCAGATTATTACTTCTTGTTTTTTTTCAAAGTTTATTATGTTTAATGAAACTTAAAGGGACTCTATAGTCTATAGCATGTTCATGCCGACTGAGCAGTGAAAACACTGCCTTTTTAGAATAAATGCAGTGCTTAAATTGCTGCCTATTAACACCTCTTGGTCCAGCATTCAGCGTCTACACGCTCTGCTTGGAGTGGCAGAAGTTTCACAAATACAGTAGATGTATTGATTCAATCCATCCATATGCGGATTTACCACACGTGTGCGTTAGCCTCCAAACGCTTTCCTATGGGCAAGCATTGGATTGGCTGAGATCATCTGCTTGATGATATCAGCTAAGGAGGAGGGACATGGGTGGGACCATGAATAAAGGTAAGTTTTCATTCTTTTTAAGAGGCGCAAGGGGGGGGCCAAGAGCCTAAAATGGGTTTTTACATTATAGGGTCAGGAATATAAACATGTGTTTGTTTAAGTTTCATTAAATGCAATAAACTTGAATAGTGAATACAATTTTAAATGTAAAGACACAGCATGGCACATATATCTCTGTCACCTTGAACGGTAAAACACTATACAATACAAATAACATTTTTAAAATAGAGGCTGAATTTCTATGTTTCTAGATGATTAACGGCAATTTTTAATAACAAAGAAAGCGCATTATATTGGATCTGCAACTAACTAATTCTATCTATCAATAAAATGAAGCTGTCAAATGTCGTTAAACTTCAAACTGCTTAGTGAACGTCATCATTAGTACAACTTAATCCCTGATCATTTGACTAACGAGACAAAAATAAGGGAATTTCACTAGTTTGTATTGTCCAATACTGTATCATGTGTCCTGTCTCTTTTACCACAAATAGAATCTTGCAAGAAATGTTGGACTTAACGGCTGGCATTACCCACACAAGTAGGAACGAGTCTACTTCCTTGGATTCCCAGTGTCAAGATAGTCCCTGGATACAGATCCAAAAATATCACAAATAAATATCAGATCACATGATTTATAAGAGATATAGTTACTTGTAGAATATATGCCATGACATATTAATAAACCATATAACAGCAGCTTGTTTATCTGACTAAAGCTATTCAACTAAAGCTTGTTTAGGATATATATTTTGTAATAGATATTGTGCTGCGTCTTTGCCCCCTGTTGCCTGGCAACTGCCAGCTGCAAGGAACACATGCTGATTATAAGGTTGCAGTATACAGTGTGTCTCTGCTTGACACCTTGTTTCTGTTCCCAATAGACCTCTTCTTACCAGAGATTATAGTATTTTCTACCAACAGACGTGTTAAGATTTTTTTTTTAAACAGCTTAAATAAATTTCAAACGGAAAACATAGTAAGAGCATGTCTCTATAAAAAGAATATTTTGTTCAGCGTTATTAATGATATTTTCACCCAAAGAGGAAAAGCATTATATCGTATGAGGCCTATAATCAAGTACTTTTATTAAAGTAACACTTTTGTCACCAAACCACGTCATCTCAATGAAGTGAGCTGGATGCACCTTTAGCTTTAACCATCCTTTTTAGAAATGTTTACATTGCAGGTTAAATCCGCCTGTCTACCTGATACCCTAGAGACGCTCCCTCTTCCAGAATCGAGTAAAACTTCGTTTGGGAATCAAATGCTGATCGCAGCATTGGATTCAAGCTGTGCATGCACTTTCCAATCCAATGCTTCTTATGGAGAATATTTCTTTGACTTAATATTTACAGGGCAAAGGGTGTTGGGTGATTGCTATTTTCGAGACTATAGGTTCCCTTTATGTTTGTTTTCTATGTTTATTTTTAGTGTTGTTTTGCATTTCATTATGGTCCATTGAGCAAACACAAAAGGGTTTTTCAAAAAAATTAAGAATTTTAGCAATTTAAGGCCTCGATTTAATTCTACCAGCAGAAACTAGTCAATAATCCTCAACTTTTCGTGACTGACTGTTTGGATTTCATGCCAGCTGTAATTTAAGCAGCCGAACATAATTAACAGGTCAGCAGCTTGAAATAGAACTGCTAATGATTCTAAATATTGTAATGAAAATGTTATGGCAGGACAGGAGGCTTCATATTTGCTTTACCTTCTTTACTGAAACCTCCAGCAGCAAAGAAACAGTTAACAGAACTTTTCAAAACAACCAATCAGAACAAAGCAACAGTAGTATAAAACCCCTAAGCAGGCTCTTCCACTTCCTCTTTCTTTGCTGCTGCCTCCAGGTGAGCACTCACCAACTCAGAGTTGTCTCTGCTCTCGGTTGTTTTTTATTCTACATGCTGCTTGCTTATTTAAACAGTCTATTTAATCAGTCTATTTACCCTGCCTAGGATTTGCTGCCCTTCCTGCAAGGGACTTACATTTTTCCACTATACATACACTTCGAAAGTGTATCCTAATATTATACCTGAGTGGTCTGTAGATGTGAGTCAGCTTCTAGCTGTATGGACCCTTCTACCCCTCAGGGGGGCTAACCGGCCCCACATACAGCCCTGTTATTACCAGGGGTGACCCCCTCACCCCCCCGTCCATATTTCTGGGGGTCTACCCGCTACTGGACCATAATAATGGACGTGTGACACCATTGTGGGGTGGGTGACCCCCTCCCTCTGGCAACATGGCTACCAATGAGTACCCTGCTGCCTCTACGGTGTCCTGTAGGATTAATGCTGAGGGTGACCCACTCCTGCTTCCTACACTAATGCTCTGGCAATGTCCTGTTATTATCATACCGAGGGGGAACCCCTCCTACAGTCTGCACTGCTGGACCTGCAGCATCCGGGTACACCCGTAAAAGAGGGTACACCTCCCACTGATTGAGCTACTGTTCTTACGGTGCCCTGCTATACGCAGATACTGAGGGTGACCCCCTCCTGTGGACAATTCTACTGGACCTACAGGGTCCCGTTATAACCATAATGAGGGTGACCCCCTCTCGCTGACTGCACTACTGGGTGTACAGACCTCTGTGATACCACACTGAGGGTGACCCCCTCGTACCTACAGCACTGCTGGATCTGCAATGCCCAGTTATGGTTATATGAGGGTGACCGCCTCCTGCCGTCTGCACTGCTGGACCGGCAATGTCTGGCTACTTTTATTATACGGCTAACCACTACGGCACTACTGTACCTACAGTGTCCGATTATGTTCAGACTGAGGGTGACCCCCTCCCCTGCTGGCCTTTACTGCATGGTATGCTTGTGCTTGTTGGGTGACCCCCTCTTGCACGCTGGGTGACCCCAAGCTGGCCGCACCAGGTATCACTCCGACAGTGTTACCTCTATGGCAGTTATGCAATCACGACTGAAGGATAAATCTCCTTGGCCTGTCCTCATGCCACCCCGCTGACCTCACTGCCAGAAACCATCGGTACCCTACAGGGGACACTCCACCGGCTATCCTAGACGCTACACCAAGCACCCCTGGTACGCGTTGGCTAACGAATGGATTCATCAAGAGGATCAGTCTTCATGACGGAGTCCGGAAAGGACCCCGCAAACACCTGATACAGGGTTTGCACTCTATCTGGGACTAACCACTGGATGTCGACGACACGCGGACACAGATGTTTCCTCAGGACAAATGGCGCGTTACAGCTTGGAAAGCGAAAAATACTAAATTCCCTTTGGGAATAGACCGATATGACCTATAGGTATTGCCTAGTTGGTTTCTACTCCTGAGAACCGCAAAACGGCCCTTGTCCGAGCTGGACATCAAACTGACGGATTTGGCATCCAAGTGCTGGGTCTGCTCTCCGGAGTTACCCTCACGTACAAATTGAGCTGACACGTCTCTATTCATAGGGTTCCCCTTAACTAGCCCCAGAGGTCTCTCGGACCGTGCCCGGACTCAGGATCAAGGTTGCAGAACCTTGGACCGTTCCATGAGCGATATGCATGACCTAAAGAGGCGTCCATTCCGACTCATTCCGAAGTTGCCATGCTGGGCGAAGGGTGCGGCGGAGTGGACTCCAATCCCCACGCTACATGCTCCCAATGCATATGTCGCCTGTGGACACTTTGAGACAGAGGGCACTCATCCCGTCAGAGAGCTGCTCGGTGTGGACGATTGGTTCTCTCCCTCAACTGGACATGAGAGAAACCTGCATGGATTTTGCCATCAAGATGGACATATTGAATCTGACTCACTCCCAGTCAACCCAGTTTCTGGCCTTTCATAGAATATTCGGTCCAGACGGTGCTACGCCTCCCGAGGACCAAGATGTCCGTCTTCAAGGAAAATGCCAGGCATATGCTCCGCAACCCGCAGGTCACACTTAGGGACCCAACCTGGTTGATCGACCAGTTATTCACCATCGAGGCCATACCTCCAGGATCCGGTACTATCAGCCGCTCCAACATGACGCTTTCTCGGGTCTTCGACCTGGTACAACCGAATCATGTGACCTTCGGACGAAGCTCATCTAAAACTTAATTGATGACTCCAACATAGGGGGGCCTGGCCTACCTAGGAGTTTCGGACCCCAACCAACTTCGGCCTGGACTCTCGAGTCCGAAGGAGGGACCTCTTCACGCCAACTGCATGGAACTACCTGCAGGTTTGTTCAACATTCACAGCTTTCCCAGGGGAAGTAGTACTGCTCGCTACCTTCCAGCGTGGACTTATCACTGGTTGCCCACTACGGACTGCAGTCGGATCTCGCGTAGGATCGCTATCTATAGCGTCTGGACAAGTATTCGTCATTTGTGACAGAATGTCTGCAGGACGAGAGACTCATGTGGCGGACGGCTTCACCCGACCCTGGAGAGACCCCAATAATTGGTTGCCTCACCCTCCGGCATCTCGAGTACTGGCATGATTAAATTCGGTGCGAACTGCCATACGGAGCAGTTCTCCAGCTGGCTGCCGGACCCTCAGCAAGGCGAGGGACGCGTTTTCCAAGCTTGGTCTTCTTCAGGGCGTACGCACCCCATTTACCTCCAGGATACTTCAGGCTTTGCTTCAGACCGAATTCCTGAGAGTGTTGTTTCGCCTGGCCACACCACTTTGGAGGAGTCCTCCGTACTTTCCCCTTTTGCTAGAGTTGTCCATGGGAAGGAAATCTACGACTCCCTGTCTCTTAATGTCCTGTGTGGGATCCACAGGGGTAACCTGCCATGACTGGTGTCTGGAGAGATATTTGGGTCCCTATGGTGGTCCTTATCATGGCTGTCTCCGTTGTCTGGCTGAGTTGCCCTCTCAGGGTAGGATCGTATGGGGCCATTTACGTCCTATGTCAGCTAGTGGATGACTCATGTGTGTTTTCTCAAGATTCTGGCATTGGTAATGATCTCTTGGTCTGCAGTCTACTAAGAGGAGTATACCTTACGGGAGCCCTATCTCTCACTATTCCTCAAGTCTAGTGGTATCGTGTGGTCTGTATTTCCTTCAGGAATAACCTGATGACAAGGACTTGCCTTGCGCCAGTTTTTCCGCTTACGGTTTTCCCCAGTACATCTTGTATTTCATGGCGTTCTGACGTCATGGTATCGACGTAGTGTCTTCTTCCTTCTTGCCGTTCAGTACATCGGTTTCTGCTCCACACATATTTCATTTCTATTCGTCCTCTGTGTTGTACCCCTATTCTCCGGATAGGCCACGGCTCTGTTGACAGGTTGTACACGACCATGTAGATCCAGGATCTGGTTCTTTCGTCCGTCTACTCATGGACAGCTGTTGATTTCTGCGTACGGCCGTTTTGGACTGTTTCTGCATCTTCACTTGCCCATTGGATTTGGTGGATCCTCTCATTGGCTGACCTTGAGAGTTCCTCTGGGACACTTTTGGTTCAGGGTGCTGTCACCTCAACAACTTTGGATGCCGTTGGGTCCCTTCTGCATTTTCTCTACACCGCTGCTTGGTTTAGGGAATGGGTTTTCCCATTCTCCTTTTATTTCAGTCCTCTATCTCATATTGCTTCTGGTTCTACTATTTGGGCGTTAAAATGGCAAATATGAAGCCTCCTGTCCTGCCATAAAATTAGGGATTATTCTAGCCTTGGTTAGGGAATAATCTAAATTTTATTAAAGACATCTATTTTCCCTCTGGGCTTGACGATTATTTATCTGGATGTGTCTGCTACAACGTGGATTCGTTGGTTTCCTTGCTCACCTGCTCGACCTCATCAAAGAAAGAGGAAGTGGAAGAGCCTGCTTAGGGGTTTTATACTACTGTTGCTTTGTTCTGATTGGTTGTTTTGAAAAGTTCTGTTAACTGTTTCTTTGCTGCTGGGGGTTTCAGTAAAGAAGGTAAAGCAAATATTTGCCTCCTGTCTTTAATAAAATTTTGATTATTCCCTCACCGAGGCTAGAATAATCCCTAATTAATATTGAACATCGTAAACACATTGTATAGCCACTTTTCAATGAGTAGCCCTGCTAGGTGTTAAAAAATATTAGAAAACCTAGAGATTATCTAAGGTAATGCAAGATTCTAAATGAACAAAATAATACATTAAATATGTAAATAGTCCCAAATAAAGTCTGATGGTGCAAAATTCTTGGTACAGTAGGTGATCCAAATCACAGTTTGGTTCACTCATCAAATCAAAGGATGAAAATATGAAACGACAATAAGCACAAGGAATTCCTGGAAGTGTGATACTGTATGGACATGGGTGTATTATAAAATAAATAGAAATACACTCACAAGTGTGGAGCTACCAACCAGCTCACATGCATGAGCTTATGACAATACAATTCTTGTCAGGGATTTATGGTTGGTGATCAAACAGGTCTCCTGTATAGGTGGGCGTACAACCAATCACAACTTGGTACGGGCATCTCACAGGTGATATGTAAGCAAAGCAAACAGAAAAACAGGGGGCGCCAGTAGTGTAATCCAGCTGAGACAAATAATAGTTAAAATGATAAAACTAAAATCACACTCACAAACAAAGAACTTCCTAATCAGCTCGTAGTTGGCAGCTTGACACTGTATAATCACTGCTCAAGGATATAGCTAGAAATTTTTTGTTTTTTTTTAAACTCCACAATAGGGTATACATAATGCAAATAAAGAATAGATAAATATAGTGTTCTCTGTTTATAGTATTATATACAGTGAAAAGTTCAGACAGCACTCACATTTTCAAGAGCAAATACATGCACTATGGAATCAGCTTGGATAGTACAATCAACTTTAGGGTACCAAGGTCTCGGAGTTTGCTGCCCCCCAGAGTTAGCACTGTGTCTTTTTGCTACTATGTCTCCTCTTACTGTTCACTGTAGTGGTGAGCAGTAAGTAACTACTAGCAATTGCTGCCAACTCACTAATAAAACACAGGGAAACTGACACCTGGCAATGGCATGTCCATGCCCCTATTACCTTTATTATATCACACCTGAAGCTTATGGGTGTGGGGGACAAAGGCATGTCCACCCTCACCTATATTTTTCAGATAGACTAAATTCATACTATTTGGGGGGTGGTTGGGGTGGCGTTGGTATAAATGCCCATGTGGTGGGTGGGGGCATAAGAAAAGTTAAAACCTCGCTTATACTAATGTGGGAGCCATTATCACCCACATAGGCATTCAGAATGGCTTACAGCATCAACTGAGGCTCTCATTAATGGTCTACACCCTGAAGGTAAGTCAGCACCAGGGACCTCCTGGCACCATAACAACTTTATTCTGATAATGTTTTATGGTACCCAGAGTGTTCCTTTAAACATGCAGAGATAACGGGATTTTGTCCTGCTGCATTTTGGGTAAGGATTAATTCAAAGTGAGACTTAACACTAAAAAATATATTTTTAAAAATATATTTTAAAATAATGATAGATTATTGCAAGATTAAATACATTTACATTTGCCAGCATTTCTTCTAGCAAGATGTACAGATGAAATTCATTGCGCTTTCATTTAAGTCAAATATATTTGTACCATGACAGGTGTACTTTAAAACTGTTTTAATAATAGTTAATGAGGCATCTGGGAGATAGGCAAGTCACAGGGATATTCCATGCTGCAGGGTACTGCCATGATTCAATGCATTATATAGATAATGTGTTAAAAATATATAATAACCTAAATTTAAAAAAAAAAAAATGTTTGCGGTGAAGTCTCTGGGTGGTGAAAATTCACAGATTTGTAAGGAAAATGCATAAACATGAATATACAAACTTGGAGAAAATATGATTAAGAAAAATGTTCTAAGGGATTAAAATAGATTAGCTGTTTAGATCTATGTTTTGAAACACCTGTTTCTGTTTTTGACTGTGTTCAAAGATCGTTGCCAGGAGGTTTTTTTTTCAGGCCAGAGAGAAGGTTTAATCCACATGCCAGGTGCTATAGGCACAGTATTACAAATTCTACTGGAACACGGCCAGAATTAGTGAGATTTCTTTTGCGCTCCGAGGACTCAGAGCAAGCCTGTAAGAAAACCCTGTGCTTAACTAATGTGACCCCAGAGCAGAAGGTTCAAGGGTGATCTAGGGATACGCTAATGGAACCAGGGCTGGCAGTTGTGTCTAGTTTCATTTATTCTGCACATAAGTAAGCAGTATCCATTATAACTTCCCATGGCCATGTGAGAGCTATTACAAAATGTGTAGTAATAATTTTATTAACCCCTTAAGGACCGGACTTTTTTTGCGATGTTGTACATTTGCGACCAGGCATCTTTTTGACACTTTTGTGGTGTTTGTGTTTAGCTGTAATTTTCCGCTCTCTCATTTACTGTTCCCATACAAATTATATATTGTTTTTTTCAGGACAAAAGGGGCTTTCTTTACATACCATTATTTATATAATCTCATGTAATTTAATTTTAAAAAAATTAAAAAATATGATGAAAAATTGAAAAAATACACGTTTTTTGAATTTTATGTGAAAAATCTTTTACTCATCTACAAAAGCGAATGAAAAAAACTGCTAAATAGATTCAAAATGTTGTCCTGAGTTCAAAAATACCCAGTGTTTACATGCTTTTTGCTATTTTTTTGCATGTTATAGGGCTATAAGTACAAGTAGGATATTGCGGTTTCAAAACATTTTTAAAATGTATCAATAGTGACATTGTAACACTATTATCTGTCATAAATTGCTAAATAACACCCCACATGTACATATTTTTTTTAAAAGTAGACAACCCAGGGTATTCAATATGGGGTATGTCCAGACTTTTTTAGTAGCCACTTAGTAGCAAACACTGGCCAAAGTTAGCGTTCATATTTGTTTGTGTGTGAAAAAAGTAAAAAACTAAATTGAACGCTAATTTTGGCCAGTGTTTGTGACTAAGTGGTTACTAAAAAAGACTGGACATAACCCAAGGTATTGCAAATGGGGTGTCTTCTTTTGCAAATGGTATGCCATCATGGGGGTAATTCTCATTCTTGGGCTACCATACGCTCTCAAAGGCACGTAACCAACCTGGCCATTTTCAATGTAAAAATATTTGACCCATATATTTGACCCTGTAACTTTCAAAAACGCTATAAAACCTGTACATGGGGGGTCCTGTTCTACTCAGGAGACTTTGCTGAACACAAATATTAGTGTTTCAAAACTGGAAAATGTATCACAACAATTATATCATCAGTAAAAGTGCTGTTTGTGTGTGAAAAATGCAAAAAAAAGTCACTTTCACTGACAATATCATCGCTGTGATATGTTTTACTGTTTTGAATCACTAATATTTGTGTTCAGCGAAGTCTCCCGAGTAAAACAGTACCCCCCCATGTACAGGTTTTAGGGTGTCGTAGAACGTTACAGGGTAAAATACAGTGATAGCAAATTAAATTCTCTGGACTTTCGGCCTGGGTTGGCAGGCAGGTCCCTTAAATTGCAATCAATAAAATAACTTAATTATGTAAAAATATTACATAAATACGCACGTAGAATTTAAATATATATGCATATTTATATATTTGAAGTCTACGTGTATATTTATATAATTATTTATGTAATTTTGTATATGGACATATGAATAGTTTGCATTCTTTTTATTTATTTATATATACATAGATATATATATACAATTTCATTCTAAGTGTATTTTGATATAAATATATATATATTAATATCAAAATACAGTTAGAATAAAATTTCGTATAGATATATCATTTTTTTTATTTTTATTATTATTTGTAATTTTTTTAATTTAATTAAAATTATTTATTATTCGTATTTTATAATAATATATATATAAACAATATATATAGTTATTATATATATTATATATATACGTGTGTAAATTAATTATAAGTGTATTTTTATATTAATATATGTACATATTAATATAAAAATACACTTAGCATGACATTATATATATGATCTATAGACATATATTATATAGGTATAATATATGTCTATAGATCATATATATACACATACATAATAATATATATTTTTTTTTATTAACTTTCACTTTAAATTTTTCTTTGATTTTACAGTTGCAGGGAGACTGCCTGTCAGCACAGACAGTCCCCCTGCAGGCAGAGACTAGGACACCTATTGTGACCATGTGGTCGCCCTGTTGGGCGATCACATGGCCCCAGGGGTCCTAAACCGCCATGGGGAGACTGTCTGAGCTGCAGGCAGTCTCCCCACACCGGGAGCACCGCCGATCGCCGCCGGGGGAACGACGGCGATCGGGTAAGTACATTTTAAATTTAGGACGGTTCAGGACCGTCGTCGGTCGGCAAGGGAAAAATGCCGATGACGGTCCTGAACCGTCTAGCGTCCTCAAGGAGTTAAACAAAAACTAACCTAATAAAGATGTTGGTTAATTTACACCAATGTTCTAGTATATAACATATTTAAACGCATGCATGCTTACTTTGGGGGTGTTGGGGGTAATTCTACTAAACAGGATTTTTTTTGTTTTGGATGTAAGCAGTGGAGTGTCCCTTTACGCAGTTGCAAAGCATTATGAAAATGTACATCATTTTAACTACACAATGGCTAGTGGGCAACTGGATATTTTGATTCCTGCATATTTTCAATGTGACAGTGTAACGGATCACCTGGCACCCCGATTGGGTACCTCCGTTGAAGGATGCTCCTAGCGCTTCCTGAGGGCTCCAAGCACTCCAGACAACACCATGACCACCATAGGCTCCTTTAGAGAGCAAGACAGGAACAAGCTCTTACAAGAGATTGGTAGTGATATAGCAAGAGAGTATGACTAGCATAGCAATCCCTTGTAGCAGATTCCCCCACTCTCTGCTTTTATGCACATTTTACACACATAATACCGCCCACAAGGTTTTGAACCAATCAAACACGTACAATATAGTAAAACACTCCCATTCATTCCACAAAATCCTCCCCTCTGCCTGTGATATAATTACTGAACACAATGGGTTAATGTAATTATCACAGGCAGGAAAAATCGGTCTATTTAAGGCAGAAAAATTGACGAATGCACGAACGGGGCACCATTCGTGCAATTGGCTCAGTATAGCAATCTAGGGGGCCAGGGACCTAAGTAGTTAGTTTAACCCCTTAAGGACCAAACTTCTGGAATAAAAGGGAATCATGACGTGTCAGACATGCCATGTGTCCTTAAGGGGTTAATATTTATATGTTTGTATTCCTGACACTATAGTGTCCCTTTAAAAAAGCAGCATCGAGATTTAAGAAAGAAAATAATGGTTGTCCTTACACTGGGATGCTTTGATTAGAATGTAATATATTGCTTTAAAATAGTTCTTAATTATAATATACATACATATAAATTACTAAAACAAGAAGAAAGAAAATGATCATTAATAATGAAAGATTCCCTTAATTTTCAACCTGGGAGCATTCAAAGAAGTAAGGGAGTATTATTGGGCTTATGAATATTCTTCACATTAAAGTATTTATATCACCATTCTGGCAGCTGACACGGCTTTTTATCTCTTGTAAACAAATAATAAATACACACTGCAAATTTGATATTTTTATAGCCTGCTCGGAAAGATTCTTAACTGTTTGTTTATAATACCTGGTATGATAGTAAAGCAAATAGAAAATGCTAAACAGTGTTTAAAGGTACAGATCACAGCACAGCATTCCCAATGGAATATTTTATCCCATACCTTAATGACCAAACTGTGAATGACACAAATTAATAATAGAAATCATAGTTTAAAGAAATCTATAAGTAACCATTAAAAAGCAAAGATGTCAATTTGTTATTTCACCTTGTTTGGCGCTGGGTTTGGATGTGGTTCTCTTTAGCTTTGGACCTCTTTTTTTTTGACGGAGGAGACTGGAGAAAACTAGAATTTTTTTATTTTTCATTTCCCATCAGGTAGATGCTTCTCAAAGGCCTCCATTTAATAGTTTTAGGATAAACTTTTACAATTATTATTTTTTTTAAAGTAAAAAAATATATAAAAAATATATCATATATCAACAAATATATTAATAAGTAAACAATTGTTAAAAAAGTAAAATCTTTTTTTTCCGAATATTTTTTTTTTGGGGGGGGGACCCAAATGACTGTCAGGAGGATTTTTTGTTGCATACTCCTCTATTAGTTAGTTAGCATGGTGGAATCACTTTGAATGTTTGTCTGTGCATTACGTGCTTGTTTCTGGCTGTGCTTTAATTATAACCTCAGAGAGCATCAGCCACAGCTGTTCATGGATAGAGAGGACGGGACGTCACACAGAATGCAGTTACATTTCGTCACCTTTTTGTTTCTGGTACTTGACAATGCCACCGCTACTGGATAAGTAAAGCTGCTGAAAAACTGCTAAGAAAATGGCATATATTTGGCTAAAATATCTCAAATATACCCCACTCTGCAATGCTCAGGAGTTCTAGATGTGTCAACATACTGTGACTTGGAAATACAAAGGGAATTCTATGTTTCTGATCAAAATAGCTTATACACTGAACAAAATTATAAACGCAACACTTTTGTTTTTGCCCCCATTTTTCATGAGCTGAACTCAAAGATCTAAGACTTTTTCTAGGTACACAAAAGGCCTATTTCTCTCAAATATTGTTCACAAATCTGCCTAAATCTGTGTTAGTGAGCACTTCTCCTTTGCCGAGATAATCCATCCACCTCACAGGTGTGGCATATCAAGATGCTGATTAGACAGCATGATTATTGCACAGGTGTGCCTTAGGCTGGCCACAATAAAAAGCCACTCTTACAGCCGTATTTGACGGTATATGTTTGCATCTGACTGTGCACATGTGGCACTGCAAAAATAGACACCTGCTTTCACACATGCATTTAAAAAAAATCTGAATTAAATACCCAGCACAAATATCACTCACATTCAATACAAACACATCACACACAGTCAATACAAACACATGTCACACACAGTCAATACAAACACATATCACTCACAGTCAATAAAAACAAATATCACACACAGTCAATATACACATAACAAATATCATACAGATGGATGCAGAGGCACAGACCAGATTCCCCGCACACGGGACCACCAGAGATCAGCATGCACACTCCCTAAAAGGTTACAACAAGAAAGGGGGAATTCATATTTGTTTTTATAATAATTATTAATTTAATAAAGCTCCTTTAAAGCAATGGATGAATCAGTCTTTCCACTAATGCAAAAATGTAAAAAAATAAAAAAAAACATTTTTTTTTTTTACAAAATAAATGACATCACATATGGAGCAATGAGATAAACTGGGACAATTAAATGTTAAAGTATAAAGTGCATGCTCTTTCATCCCAGTTTTTCAGAGATGAGTTCTAGATTCCAATTATAACATTTCTAATGAGCCTGTATTTCCTGTTGGTGAGCATTCTGTTTCCTCATCAGCTATTCCAGACAGAACATTACTCTTCCATTACCATTTAGCTTGAGGTCAGACATTAATACCTGCCATTAAAGGGACACTTTATACCCCTAGATCACTTTAGCTTGCTGAAATTATGTATGAAGAGTGTGTCTTCTTTTTTTCATTTGGCATAAAGTGCAACTTTCATTAGAAATTCTAATTTTTATAAATTAACCTTGTTACAATCCCCGGCTGTAAGACAACTGGTCCTGTTACTTCCTGATTTGTTTAGCTCAGTGGAGCTAAACTCAAGAGGCAGTAATTGCCCAGAGCACCTGCCTTGCATTGGGAAGTCTGTGATTGGACAGCCACAGAAAGTCTGGGCGGGGTTAGAAGGGGAGGGTTTGCAAAGGCTGCAGACAAGAGTTCTGAAGCTTTTACAAGCTGATAATGAAAACAATATATAATTAAATGCTTACATTTTTTCATTGTGGATATATGTACTAAACAGTGATTTTTTTAAATTATTTTTATTTGGGTAGTGGAATGTCCCTTTAATATACCAACCTACAATGGACATAGTTGTTGTATCTACATTGTTTAAGTGACAATGTTGGATTTGGTGAATTATGTACTCTTTGATTTGATTGAGGGTATTAACATTAGGAGTAAAATGAAATGAATTAGTTGGGATGTGCTTACATTAAACCTAATTTCTCACATTTATGTTGAATCAGTTATATGACTGTACTGTTTATTATTTTCTATGTTTTTGAACGTTATTATTAGTAGTAATATTATTATGTCGTTTTCTGTTTTTTGCAGAAATTCTTCTCTCAGTGCCGCTATAAAAAAAAATAAAAAATTAAGAACGGAAAAGGGTTTTGAAATGATCAGCTCATTGATGGGGTAGTAAACTATTTATGAACATGTTTACAAACTATGAAAACTAATGCAAATAATCAGACAATAGAGTCAGCTTTGTCAATAGACAGCTAAACCTCACCGTCTTTATATAGACATGCAATCTATTTCCAATGAAGTCCTTCCTATTCCTAAGAAATACATTATATGTAATAATATTTGCTTAACCTGGTACATTAGCTATTGTTTATTGCCATGTAAAACTGGACAGAGTCACATATGGTGTGATAATTAACTGGGAAGAGACAAACAATAGAGGTGAGATTGACTGAGAGAGACACACAAGTGTGTGAGACACAAAAAGGGGATGGAGATTATGAGAGATTCACAATGTGGTTGGAAAGAGAGAAACACATAAAAGTAGATTTGAGAAGAAAGCATGGGAGAGCCACAGGGACGGGGTGCACATACAATAAGAAACAAAATGTATTTAAAAATATACACTTAAAACACCCAATGATACAATGATCAGTTTGTATCCACCAACAACACACAAAGAGACATCATCATTCACACCCTACACCCCAACTACATATACACCCAGACACACCCCTCAAATACACACTTCTATTAACACAATTGCACTACATCAAAATATACTCATGGTTTTACAAGTATACGTTTTTTCCACATTTTATTAAAATATCTGCACAAACATAATTCATTTATAAATATTGATGTTTAGTTGTGTTGCATAGAATTGAAAATCAATGTACAGAAAACTCTACCGTAGAGAGAAACTCAACTGTATACATTACAATAAAGACTATACTTTCTACTGTATTATACACAAAATGGTTGGACATAAAACTCTGCCGCGGATTGTTCGAAATGAAATAGTAAGACATTGAATGGACGTGTCTCTGTGCACCTGTGCTATTGTAAATAACAGGATAGAGCTGTCAAAGATAAGTTACATTAATGTGTCTATCACGTGCTGTTCAATTAAATACACTTTGTTTTTATTTATGCACCAAGCAGTCCAGCTATAGCTAGGGAGTGTTCCGGCAAAGGATGGTAAATATAAATAATTCAGCCATTCCCCAGGTGTATATATGTTGTGATACTGTAAATGTGATAGTTTATTTGTTGGCCTATGGTGAACTATAAAATTGTAAATTATTACGTAGCGTTACAGGGAAAGCAAGCATACATATTCTTCAATTAATCTCAACACTGATCTTCAAATACGAAACAACCAAATCATTTATCCTTCTAAATGGAGAATGATTACAAAGACGTGTTGTTTTTAGACGTGAATGTCCCTACTTCTGAAAAGGTTAATCTATACGGCCATATAATATAATGGGTTATATAATGTAACAACATAAATACAGTCATTCAGCTGGGCAGTGAATTACAGTACGCCGGATGATACGTTAAGGAAACCCCCAATGATAGATTTTCCATTCATTTTAAAAGCATTTTAGATTATATGTAATTGTGAACCATATATTATGGGGAAATATTGGCATTTATCTTTGATACAACATTTTAAAAATGATTTTAGCTGTATGGTTATAATATGGCTATAGTTACATGACAATCAGATACTTTTTCAGTGTTCCCTTCACCTCTTGAATCTGTTAGCATTATTTTGATTTTGATTTGGAATTACTTGGTGTTATATATGTATTAAATAATTTAAAGTGCGGTAGAATATATGCTATAATAATAATAATAATTGTGTGGATGTCTGGGTGTTTCTTGTTTCATCCATTACCCCTGATCCTCATACCAGAGACTATCCACCATTCTCTGTCAGGCACATCCGTCAGACAGACCTCCACCAGGCCTGCCCTAAATATAGGCTCTCCATATAAAAGACTATGCAGAGAGCGCTGCTGAAGGTCTCTCTGGGTAGTCCTAGCTCCCGTAGGAGAGCCAGAGCAAGTCTAATCTTGCTCTCACGCTGTGCTGCCTGAGGACTGTGCCCTGGTGTTGTTATATGTAGAGAATCAGGGAGCTAAACTGGGACTGCCCTGCCAAATAAGGACAGTTGGTAGTCCTTGGTACGGCTGGTGACTGTAATGTTGGTGGCTGAAATAAAACACTGTTTGTGGCTCATGGCTGGAAGAAGATACTGGTTGTGGCTGGAATGATACACTGCTTGTGGCTGCATACGATACTTGTCATGGCTTGAATAAACATGATTGCGTCTGGAATAAGAGACTGTTTGTGGCTGTAATGACACTCGGATAAGGTCTCTTATTTTCTGGTGATTTAGACCATGGAGTTGGAGTTAGACTATTTCTAAGAATCTTCACATAAACTTTGTCAGCAATCAAAAATGGCTTGCACCCTGCAGTGACGGATGATCCCATATGAGACGAATAAAGAACAATTGCAGATCTTAAGAAGGAATTCCTGGTACCAACAACATAAAGGAACCCACATGCACAAAGAATACTCCCTATATGTTCTCATGATTCCATTAAAAAATAAATAGAACACTGCCTACATTCCTTCACAGAATGGACCTAGAACAGGGATAGGCAACCTTTGGCACGCCAGCTGTTGTGGCCTACATCTCCCATAATGCTCTAACAGCTATAATGATGGCAAGGCATCAGTGGAAATGTAATCCACAACATCTGGAGGGTTAAAGGTTGCCTACCTGATCCTGGAGGGTCTCTCAACCATTACACATTTAAATGGGAATTGCATAAAAACCAAGACCCACATAAAAGTTTAATTTCTAAGTGTTATAGATTTATCATTGAAACAAAAATGAGAACCTATATATATCATATAGGGAAATCTCGAGAAAGGACTTTGGTAACTCCCTTCCCGATAAAGACTGCAAAATATTGTTATTTTTTTAAAATATAACTATAAACAAACATTGTACCTTTCACAGAGAAATAATGTACAAGGTGCTGATGCATTGATATCCCAGTGCACTAACAATATATGTTCCCTACTCTCAGTAATTTGTGTTGCAGTAGTTGTGGTTTCTTTGTGTATATATATATATATATGTATGTTTATATATGGTGGGCTTAGTTCACATCAGTGGATTGTTGAAGGGTGATCTTTTTAAGCATACAGGAGCTCACAAGGTTTACGATCCCAGAAACGCCCGCATATGTAGTACCCTGGAAACCTACTTTCTACTTATCCCCCAAACAAATTAGTCTTAATATTAAATATATGTATATTTAAACGACACTGTAGGCGCTATTTTGGCGGAACCAACCTCGACACTGTGCACTGAAGAAGCCTGGTTGCTCGCCTGCTCCCTTTAGACTATGGCCCTGCAGTTCAAACCTGTTATTTTTTATAGTTATTGTATCTACATTAAGAGAAAACAATAACTATCCCTTACTGAGATAGTGAGTGATATACTAAAGTGCCTGAATAAAAGCAGCTCAACACAAAAAGTGGAATAGCTTAATCCACAATAAAGTGCAAAATATAAGAATAAAAAGGTATAAACAATATACCAGCGAGTGGAGCGCTATAATGAATATTGATATAAATAATGAGGGGGTATACTCACCCCTCCAACATAGTAATACAATGTGTCCAAATGTACATACAAAGTAAAATAACAAAAAGAGAGAATATAGTGCAGATGGTTTACAAAAATAAAAAATGAATAATAGTAGCAATTGGTTGAAACCACTCACGTGGGTTGGAGCCTATAAGCTATTGGCTCCGTAAGTGACTCCTTTTTGCTCTTGAGGCAGCAACACTCCCTTTATCCCAAACGATGTTCTCCCGAAGATATGGAACAAGCAGAGAGAGAGAACCTCATAGGTGGTATTGTACAGATAGTGTATACAAAATAGTGAGATAGTAATGATTATGCTCACCTTGGACAGAGCCTTGAATTCCTGGCTCTGAGGTTTGTTGGCAATGTGCTAATTTATTGGGATAGCATTCCCCACATAGTGTTCCTGGAGGCTAGAATGGACTATATGGACTAATATAAAAAATAACGATTTATTGTAGAGATAAAAAATAATAATAAAAACAATATTTAGACTTCTCAAAAGCATATAAGCTAAATGATAGAAAGTCCAAGTATAAAAATCCAAACTCCAGCTAAACGCGTTTCACTCTTGTATGAGCTTCCTCAGTAGCTGTGAAGTAGCATCAGGAATCTTCCACTTTATAAGTGTTCTAAAGTTAATTCGGATCCTCCCTTTGGGGTCACAGGATGTGTGATTATCCAATCATAAGGTCAGAGTCTCTTTCAAATGTCTTATACTGATCACCTGTGGTAAAAAAGCTTTGATTGGCTGAATTGCCTGCCAATCAATTTAAAAACTTGACTAGAACAAATTATATTGGTGGTTGGATGGGACTGTCATGCATAGCACCCATTCAGGGCAGTGGTTGGCGGAAGTGACATCACTTCCGCCCTCCAACATCTTCCCAAATGTCACTGTTAATAAAAAAAAACAAAAAAACGGAATGAATATTAACAAAGTGAAATAAATAGATTGGTACAATAACAGAGAGGTATCCCTCAAATATAGAATAAAAGGGATTACCAAAATGGGGGTCGATTAAAAACTTACTGGATAAGAGAGTGCAATCAAGACAAACTCCTCCCATTGGAATTCAAGACTTCATTTTATAAAAGGACATAAAACCAAATGGCATAAATTTGCAAATGGTGCAGATATAATATGATAGTGTTAAATATATGTTAAGGATAATTAAAGGAAATGACAGAGTTGGAAATCTATATTTAAACCTTTGGGTTGTAAAGTCCCAAGGCTAAAAATCCACCTCATTTCATTTTGGGCTAAAATTTTGTTAAAATCACAGCCTCTCCAATTTCCTAAAGTTTTGTGTATGCCCATAAATATGAGCCCCTGAGGATTGCTGTTGTGTGTAATCTTGAAATGATTGGATACACTGTGTCCTTCATATCCCTTCTTAATGTTCCTTATATGCTCTTCTATCCTAATATGCAAATTACGTTTTGTGCGGCCCACATACTTGAGTCCCCATGGACATTCCAACAAGTACACTACATTGGTTGAATGGCAAGTGATGAGATTGTTTATGTTGAACTCTTCATTTTCTTTAGTACTTTTGAATTTCCCTATATGTCTTTTTTTGCTTCCAGTGTTCCTGCACGCCAAACACATTCCACAACCAAAGAAACCTTTCCTAGTATCAATTGGCTTTATGCTGCATGGTTTTCTGATGTGGTTCCCTACTAGTCATTTTTTCATGTTAGGTGCCCCTCTAAAGATCACCTTGGGTTTGTCTGGTAGAATGGTGGAAAGGACTGGGTCTTCCTTTAGGATTGACCAGTGTCTATTAATAATTTTTTTAAATGACGGTTACCATGACTGTAATTACAGAAAATAGGTATGTTGTCATTATCATTAAATCTTTCTTTATTCTCACTAATCCCTTTATCTGTTAATAGGGTTTCTCTCTTAATTGCCATTACTTGATTGAGATCTTTGGTTAGATCATCTTGTTTATATCCTTTTTCCAACATTTTACCTTCTAATTTATGCGACTGTTCAATAAATTTAGTCTCCTCAGTGCAGTTTCTTGTTATCCAGATAAATTGGGATTTGGGGATTCCCTTAAGCCAAGGTGTAAAATGACAGCTCGTGGTGTGAATAAAACTATTCACATCCACTTTTTCAAAATGAGTGCTAGTTTTGATTTTATTATCTTCCATTAAAATGTCAAGATCTAAAAAGTTCACTCTCGTTTTGTTAAAATCCGTAGTGCGGGCTATGCCCCAATCATTATTGTTCAATGTATTAAGGAAGTCGGTTAGTGATTCTTCTGTACCTTCCCAGATAAAATACAGGTCATCTATGTAACGACAATAGGTCATTTCCTTTAATTATCCTTAACATATATTTAACACTATCATATTATATCTGCACCATTTGCAAATTTATGCCATTTGGTTTTATGTCCTTTTAAAAAATGAAGTCTTGAATTCCAATGGGAGGAGTTTGTCTTGATTGCACTCTCTCATCCAGTAAGTTTTTAATCGACCCCCATTTTGGTAATCCCTTTTATTCTATATTTGAGGGATACCTCTCTGTTATTGTACCTATCTATTTATTTCACTTTGTTAATATTCATTCCGTTTTTTTTATTTTTTATTAACAATGACATTTGGGAAGATGTTGGAGGGCGGAAGTGATGTCACTTCCGCCAACCACTGCCCTTAATGGGTGCTATGCATGACAGCCCCATCCAACCACCAATAGAATTTGTACCAATCAAGTTTTTTAATTGATTGACAGGCAATTCAGCCAATGCAAGCTTTTTTACCACAGGTGATCAATATAAGAAATTTGAAAAAGACAGCCCCATCCAACCACCAATGGAATTCGTTCTAATCAAGTTTTTTAATTGATCGACAGGCAATTCAGCCAATGTAAGCTTTTTTACTACAGGTGATCAGTATAAGAAATTTGAAAGAGACTCTAACCTTATGATTGGATAATCACACTTCCTGTGACCCCAAAGGGAGGATCCGAATTAACTTTAGAACACTTATAAAGTGGAAGATTCCTGAGGCTACTTCACAGCTACTGAGGAAGCTCATACAAGAGTGAAACGCGTTTAGCTGGAGTTTGGACTTTTATACTTGGACTTTCTACCATTTAGCTTATATGCTTTTGAGAAGTCTACATATTGTTTTTATTATTATTTTTTATCTCTACAATAAATCGTTATTTTTTTTATATTAGTCCATATAGTCCTTTCTAGCCTCCAGGAACACTATGTGGGGAATGCTATCCCAATAAATTAGCATATTGCCAACAAACCTCAGAGCCAGGAATTCAAGGCTCTGTCCAAGGTGAGCATAATCATTACTATCTCACTATTTTGTATACACTATCTGTACAATACCACCTATGAGGTTCTCTCTCTCTGCTTGTTCCATATCTTCGGGGGAACATTGTTTGCGATAAAGGGGTGTGTTGCTGCCTCAAGAGCTAAAAGGAGTCACTTACGGAGCCAATAGCTTATAGGCTCCAACCCACGTGAGTGGTTTCAACCAATTGCTACTATTATTCATTTTTTATTTTTGTAAACCACCTGCACTATATTCTCTCTTTTTGTTGTTTTATTTTGTATGTACATTTGGACACATTGTATCACTATGTTGGAGGGGTGAGTATACCCCCTCATTATTTATATCAATATTCATTATAGCACTCCACTCGCTGGTATATTGTTTATACCTTTCTTTTTCTTGTATTGTATCTACATTGTTTAAGTGACGATGTTGGATTTGGTGAATTATGTATTCTTTGATTTGATTGAGGGTATTAACATTAGGAGTAAAATGAAATGAATTAGTTGGGATGTGCTTACATTGATCCTCATTTCTCACTTTTATGTTGAATCAGTTATATGACTGTACTGTTTATTAGTTTTCTATGTTTTTGAACGTTATTATTAGTAGTATTATTATTATGTCGTTTTCTGTTTTTTAGCAGAATTTTTTCTCTCAGTGCCGCTATATAAAAAAAAAATGTAAGAACGGAAAAGGGTTTTGAAATGATCAGCTCATTGATGGGGTAGTAAACTATTTATGAACATGTTTACAAACTATGAAAACGAATGCAAATAATCAGACAATAGAGTCAGCTTTGTCAATAGACAGCTAAACCTCACCGTCTTTATATAGACATGCAATCTATTTCCAATTAAGTCCTTCCTATTCCTAAGAAATACATTATAGGTAATAATATTTGCTTAACCTGGTACATTAGCTATTGTTTATTTCCATGTAAAACTGGACAGAGTCACATATGGTGTGATAATTAACTGGGAAGAGACAAACAATAGAGGTGAGATCGACTGAGAGAGACACACAAGTGTGTGAGATACAAAAAGGGGATGGAGATTATGAGAGATTCACAATGTGGTTGGAAAGAGAGAAACACATAAAAGTAGATTTGAGAAGAAAGTATGGGAGAGCCACAGGGACGGGGTGCACATACAATAAGAAACAAAATGTATTTAAAATTATACACTTAAAACACTCAATGATACAATGATCAGTTTGTATCCACCAACAACACACAAAGAGACATCATCATTCACACACTACACTCCAACTACATACACACACAGACACACCCCTCAAATACACACTTCTATTAACACAATTGCACTACATCAAAATATACTCATGGTTTTACAAGTATACCTTTTTTCCACAGGTCACATTTTATTAAAATATCTGCACAAACATAATTAATTTATAAATATTGATGTTTAGTTGTGTTGCATAGAATTGAAAATCAATGTACAGAAAACTCTACCGTAGAGAGAAACTCAACTGTATACATTACAATAAAGACTATACTTTCTACTGTATTATACACAAAATGGTTGCACACAAAACTCTGCCGCGGATTGTTCGAAATGAAATAGTAAGACATTGAATGGACGTGTCTATGTGCACCTGTGCTATTATTGTAAGTAACAGGATAGAGCTGTCAAAGATAAGTTACATTAATGTGTCTATCACGTGCTGTTCAATTAAATACACTTTGTTTTTATTTATGCACCAAGCAGTCCAGCTATAGCTAGGGAGTGTTCCGGCAAAGAATGGTAAAGATAAATAATTCAGCCATTCCCCAGGTGTATATATGTTGTGATACTGTAAATGTGATAGTTTATTTGTTGGCCTATGGTGAACTATAAAATTTTAAATTATTACGTAGTCTTACAGGGAAAGCAAGCATACATATTCATCAATTAATCTCAACACTGATCTTCAAATACGAAACAACCAAATAATTTATCCTTCTAAATGGAGAATGATTACAAAGACGTGTTGTTAACGCTTCTATGTCCCTACTTATGAAAAGTTTAATCTATACGGGCATATAATATAATGGGTTATATAATGTAACAACATAAATACAGCCATTCAGCTGGGCAGTGAATTGCAGTACGCCGGATGATACGTTAAGGAAACCCCCAATGATAGATTTTCCATTCATTTTAAAAGCATTTTACATTATATGTAATTGTGAACCATATATTATGGGGAAATATTGACATTTATCTTTGATACAACATTTTTTCAAAATGATTTTAGCTGTATGGTTATAGTATGGTTATAGTTACATGACGATAAGATAATTTTTCAGTGTTCCCTTCACCTCTTGAATCTGTTAGCATTATTTTGATTTTGATTTGTAATTACTTGGTGTTATATATATGTATTAAAAAATTTAAAAGTGCGGTAGAATATATGCTATAATAATAATAATAATAATAATAATAATAATAATAATAATAATAATAATTGTGTGGATGTCTGGGTGTTTTTTGTTTCATCCATTACCCCTGATCCTCATACCAGAGACTATCCATCAATCATTCTCTGTCAGGCACATCCGTCAGACAGACCTCCACCAGGCTGGCCCTAAATATAGGCTCTCAATATAAAAGACTATGCAGAGAGCGCTGCTGAAGGTCTCTCTGGGTAGTCCTAGCTCCCATAGGAGAGCCCGAGCAAGTCTAATCTTGCTCTCACGCTGTGCTGCCTGAGGACTGTGCCCTGGTGTTGTTATATGTGGAGAATCAGGGAGCTAAACTGGGACTGCCCTGCCAAATAAGGACAGTTGGTAGTCCTTGGTACGGCTGGTGACTGTAATGTTGGTGGCTGAAATAAGACACTGTTTGTGGCTCATGGCTGGAAGAAGATACTGGTTGTGGCTGGAATGATACACTGCTTGTGGTTGCATACGATACTTGTCATGGCTTGAATAAACATGATTGCGTCTGGAATAAGAGACTGTTTGTGGCTGTAACGACACTCGGATAAGGTCTCTTATTTTTTGGTGATTTAGACCATGGAGTTGGAGTTAGACTATTTCTAAGAATCTTCACATAAACTTTGTCATCAATCAAAAATGGCTTGCACCCTGCAGTGACGGATGATCCCATATGAGACGAATAAAGAACAAGTGCAGATCTTAAGAAGTAATTCCTGTTACCAACAACATAAAGGAACCCACATGCACAAAGAATACTCCCTATATGTTGTCATGATTCCATTAAAAAATAAATAGAACACTGCCTACATTCCTTCACAGAATGGACCTAGAACAGGGATAGGCAACCTTTGGCACGCCAGCTGTTGTGGCCAACATCTCCCATAATGCTCTAACAGCTATAATGATGGCAAGGCATCAGTGGAAATGTAGTCCACAACATCTGGAGGGTTAAAGGTTGCCTACCTGATCCTGGAGGGTCTCTCAACCATTACACATTTAAATGGGAATTGCATAAAAACTAAAACCCACATAAAAGTTTAATTTCTAAGTGTTATAGATTTATCATTGAAACAAAAATGAGAACCTATATATATCATATAGGGAAATCTCGAGAAAGGACTTTGGTAACTCCCTTCCTGATAAAGACTGCAAAATATTGTTATTTTTTTAAAATATAACTATAAACAAACATTGTACCTTTCACAGAGAAATAATGTACAAGGTGCTGATGCATTGATATCCCAGTGCACTAACAATATATGTTCCCTACTCTCAGTAATTTGTGTTGCAGTAGTTGTGGTTTCTTTGTGTGTGTGTATATATATATATATATATATGTTTATATATGGTGGGCTTAGTTCACATCAGTGGATTGTTGAAGGGTGATCTTTTTAAGCATACAGGAGCTCACAAGGATTACGATCCCAGAAACGACCGCATATGTAGTATCCTGGAAACCTACCTTCTACTTATCCCCCAAACAAATTAGTCTTAATATTAAATATATGTATATTTAAACGACACTGTAGGCACTATTGTGGCGGAACCAACCCCGCCACTGTGCACTGGAGAAGCCTGGTTGCTCGCCTGCTCCCTTTAGACTATGGCCTGGCAGTTCAAACCTGTTATTTTCCCTGCCGAAAGGTTTATTTGTGCCTTTCTGCGGACTTTTAAAGCCATGCTACCCCAGATAGCTATGCCATGGAGCCCAGCCGTATACTGAAAGACTGTATGAAAGACTTTGGCTCCATGGCGATTGAACTGTATGTATGTGATCTGAGCGCCATCCGGTAATAATGTGCAGATCTAAGATCTAAGCTATCTGGGGATAGGTAGAATGTGTATGTTCTATGTGATAAATGTAACAGTATGTATTTTTATGTACTTTATTGTCCTTTGTCTGCCATGTGGCTAATGGAGTTTTGCCTCTGTCCTTGGAGATAATTGGATTACTTCTCAATTATCTCCAGGATAGAAGACTCTGTGGAACTGGTTTTGGGCAGAAAAGCCATGCTTCATTTGGTCACAAAGGACTTCGATCTATCTTTTGAACCAATAAACCAATTTGGATGATTTTGACATATGTTTGTATTTGGAGTATGCTGCTTATGAAAATGTATTTATGTTTGTGACATGTATATTTTAGAAGTTATAAATATTGTGTAAAAACTGTATTCCTCTGCCTGTGAGAATGAGATTACCCATTGTGTTCAGTAATCATATCACAGACACAGGGGAGGATTTTGTGTGGGAGTGTCTGTGTGTATTGTACGGATTGATTGGTTGTTCTGTAATACCCTGTGGGCTGTACTGTGGCTGTGGATTGGGAATGAAAGAGACTGTATGTGCCAGGACAGTCAGATTCTGCTTAACCCTCAAAATGAAGTGTCGTCTCGTTATTGAGGGAATTGGATTGTATGCTGACTGCCAGGAGTGTAAACCTTTTGTATGGTTTTTCCTGTTCAGCTGTTTCCAGGATTCGTGTAGTTTGCAGTTCGGGAGATTGGTGCTTGCAGTAGCTGCCTGTGCATCTGGAAAGGGGAATATCGCCTAAACGGTTTTAAACCTCTGGTGAGCAAAACGGTCCGTTACAGCTATATCTACTTCATCCCATTGAACAGGTTATAGTGTTTGGAGTCCCCTGACACCGACCTTCCATTCAGCATTAAACAGTTGTTAATGTATTAATGCTAAACAAGAGTCCTTAGAAGGCCACCTATCCTGTGCTGCTGGGGGTAATGAGGAAGCATTAGCCTCAGAGCAATAGGTGACTGTGATTGGCCTAGAGTATCATCTGACTGCTTGCAGCCTATCAGTTTGCCCAGTTTTGGCCAGGATTATTTAGTAATAACAGGGGACCCAAGGCACCAAAACCAATTCAATGAGATGAAGTAGTTATAGTGCCTGATGTGTCCCTCTAAGCCCTAACTCAAAACTTTATACTTTCAATATATGAGGAGAAATGAAACCAGACTGTGAGCAAGTGGGAAGGTTTTATAAATAAAAGTCGATCTAGCACTGGGAGGCTAACACCTGTGTCAGTGCCTACATAGTTATGATTATATTGTTGTAAGCATCTGTGTAATGTATTCAATATTGCAGAGATGTTACTATTATCCTGTAACTCTTCTGATATATGGTACTTTAAGCTATCACGTAACCTATGTGTTTCCTTTATGAATGTCAACGTATACTGTCAGTGAATGTATAGTATTTTATGTTTATCTTATCTTATTTTTTATATACATTTATGAAAAAAAAATCAAAAAACATTTGAAACAAATACTGCGATTATACAGTAATTTTATGGTTAAATCCTTCCTACACATTAAGTTCCAAAAAAAAAAAAAAATCACTTATTCTGGCAATGTAAATGAAATTGTAATAAATCTTAATTGTCTGCTTTTTTTTTTTTTTATCTAAACATCCTGATTCTTATTGGTGTCTGTAAGAATGTATGTTGTAATGTAGAGTTGCATAAAACGTATAATTTGAACAACTTTATTTAGACTTTAATGTAGAGCACAACCTGACTTGTATAAATATTTAAAGATAATGTTTCAAAATTCATGCATTTTACCTTCTGGAATTCACACCATTACATATGAATATCGACATTTGAGACAGAGGTTAAAAGGTATAGCTGACATATACATACAGCATTGTACTGGAGGAAATTCAGTATTTGGATAATGACCCCCATGGTGAAATTATCAATTCTAAAAAGGTTTGTACATTTAGTGGAGGCCAAACTTGGACTACAACTCACAAAAATGTGTTTAAATGTGGAGCCTTCATTTAGATATAGTAACCGTAATGCCTCAAAATATTGTTAATACAATATTAATATTTTATAATAGTTGGATGCAATTATATAAGCAATGAATTTATAAGCATTGGCATTAAAAAAAATAGCAGCACTCAAAATAATGTCCTGAGTAAAAAAAATAAAGTTCAGAATGCTTCAGGAAGGTGAGCAAACTTATTCCATGTGTTAGTATTTCGCCCAGAAAGACATTGATGTTAGATGGCTTCTACCAATTTCAAAGTCTTTGCTAGTCATATTCTAATGAGTGAACAGGCAATGCAGAGTATCCGCTGCTGCTTACAAGGCCAATTTTCATCATGTTTCACCGGTAAACATTGCTTTAATCACTCAATTATTGGTGTGTGTATGTATCTCTCTGCCTCTCCAGGGGTGTTTTGATAGGGTGGAGTGGATGGGGGCTTGAGGTCCAAGAAGGTTCTGGAAAATCCTTGATCTAATTTTTACCCTATTTGATTGTTATCCCCAAGTCCCAAGGAATACTGGAAGATAAATAACATCTCCAATTACAAAATTTGTGACAACGTCTCTGTAATGTACATGTAACGGTTCCTTTAAATGATTCATCTCATTCTTAGCTATACCACTTTAAGAGGCTAATTGACGTTCACGGATTCACCTAACATTAATATCCAAGTTCACAATTAATGTGTCTCTTCACCAGTGTGCAACTGACACCTTTGCTCTGTAGGTGCCGTTATTCCCAGTCCAAATAATCTTTCTAATTCCCCTTAAAACTTAAAGTCCTTTATACTCCGTTTGATTTCCACGTTGTCAAAGCGGACTGAACTCTGACCATTCTTACGGATAATCTTACTCCATTTGCCACTTGTTGCTGACTCGGACTGGAATTAACTTCTCTATTTGTATTTCCCTTTGAATTGATTCTTTATTGCCGGACTGGATTGGACTTTTCCTATTCTCTAGGATTCTCCCTCTGCTTCTATTACCTGATGCCGACCCGGACTGGATCTTACACTTCTTCTGGATTCCCCTTTTGGACTGATTAATTGCTGCCAGACCAGATTGGACTTTAACCTTTCTTCATTGCTAACGACCCGGTCTGGACTTTACTACTCTTCTGGAGTCTCCCAAATAAATTGGATTTTCACCTAAATTCCGCTTTAGGAGATTGCAACTTCATCTTGGTAACAATCCAATTTCTCCAAGCCTGTCATCTTAAACCGGTGAGTAGTCTTTATTTTTAATCTATTTGGCAAGTTGTTTAAAAATATTACAGTACATTTCTAAAATGAATTAAACAGAACAGTGCACTCTCACTTAATTCAAAGATTTGGAGATGATGTAATATATCGAACATGTTAGGGTTTAAGGATCGTCAAAGAATATGACATAAGGTTGGCTTATAGGAAGGACTTCAGTCAATGCATGTTTGGAGGGACCATTACATCTAACATTGGGCTGAAGCCACTTCTTCCTGCCACTGCTCTATTTAAGCTTCAATTCCTCTGTTTCTCCTTTTAATTTTGATGTCCTTCTCTCCTAGGAGCTCATACCAGAGAATCACAGCAATACTTTGTATGTATTTTCTATACTGATTTATAATGCATTAGTTTGAAAAATACTTTTCTAAATTGTAATATATATGAATCAAATATAATAGCTACAAGTCCAACATAAAGTACTTATTTATTGTAAAGCGCTACGGAATTTGTTGGCCCTGTATAAATGCCAGTAATAATAATAATAATAATAATAATTTAAATTAATAAAATAATAATATTATTGTAATTCAAAGAAGGAATTTCTGTAAATTAAATGTTATCATTCCGTCAGTCCAGTACTGTAAATGTTGTAGAATTTTAAAACATCACTGGACCAAGGTCAGCTATCCTCACCTATAAATAATGCCTTTGACAGACACAGGTCTTGGAAAAAGAATTGCATGTGACAACATAGAGCAGCCTAAAGCAGAAACAACATAAAGGATTATTATAGCTAGCTCCACGATGTTTCCTTAAAAGCTGTAAATGTTTTATTGTGTTTATCATAGACTGTGCATTAATATTTATTTTTTGGGTCAATTGATCAAATATAAACTTTTACTTTTATTGATTAATAGAGTATTTGCCTGCAGCTTGTTCTGCCCAAGGAATCATGCACAGGGTTTCCATCTAAGTGATGTATTTAGATTTTTGGGTGCCCTAAGTCTGGTCAAGTGTATGCTCCTCTAGATTTGCCTTTCACCTTTGCACATTAGACATACATAGAAACATGGTCCCATGCAAGACACACACCAGCACACGCAGCATCACACATGGAAGCACACAATCACACATGTGCACACACATGGAGACACACAATCACAAGTGGTCATATACACAGAAACACAGTCAAACACATGCCAAGACACACACCAGTAGACAGAGAGTGTCATACATAGAGACACACAATCACACACACACACACAGGAATATACATCGCACACAGTTACATACATAGAAAAATGGTCAAATGCATAACAAGACACACATTAACACACACAGTCACATACATACAAACACACAATGATAGCACATGCACATACATAGAGGCAAATGATCCCTCAAAGGCACTTACACAAACACACACAAATCGCAAACAAAACAATACAGTCAGTCACATGCATAGAAAATCACACACGCAGCGACATATTCACACACATAGAACAGATTAAAACCCCCCTCCTCCCATGCAGCTTATCTCTATCAGCAATGGGGGAGGAGAGGATGCAATAACTGGAGTCAGTGCCTGATGTCTAATGATAGGGGAGCAGTGTAGATGTGCATCAGCAAGCACAGACGCTTTTCTCTTCCACCTGCACTGCAACGGGAAACCGATGACAAGATATCACTCCAAATCCAGGAGGCCACACAGTATGGGATCTGGCCCTGGGTGTTATTACAAGTAGCAGGCAGGGCTGCATTTTAACAGGCAGTGGGAAGAGACTACTCTGATAATACTATATAGTAAAGGCTCTGAGCACACTACAGACTTTCTTTGTAGGTTGCAATCACCTAGCATCTACAGATTTCTGGTGTTAGCCAAATAAGTGTGGTTCTAATATTTGGGGAAACATTTTTAGAAAGTTATATACCCAAAAAAGAGACCATCCGATTATTTAGAAATATCTATGTGAAGGATATACCAATATTTATCAGGGTTTGGTCACACCTCCCTTCAGTGACAATACTTGTATTTCTGGTTCTATGCTAATATTTCAAACTCTGTCTGAAATATTCTAAGATAAAATGTGCTACACAATCCAAAACATTTCTGTTACAGATAAACAAGTAAGCAAAAATTTCAAAATACGCAAACAGAATTTTTAATATCTCGTTAGAGCAATCTACACACCACAGTGGTGTTTGGTCTTTCTATGCTATCTATACTTTGCATGTTTCCTGCACGTGTTTATAATCCTTTATTTTGAAGACCTAGGGGTTAATGTGATGGTTGTCTCATATGTTTGCATATTGTATGCGTGTCAGACGGTTGTATCATAGAAAATGATACTTGTAATATTAATAGAATGTCGTGTCAGCCCTAGTTGTAAATGAAGCAAGCTGCCAGCTGATTGAGCTAAATAATTATTTCCAATATGCTATCATTCAAAGACCGACGCGTTTTAAAATGATCTATCTAACCTAACATACATTAGTTTATTTAAATGATACCAGTGCTGGAGGTCAAAGCGATTCGTTTTCTTAAAAAATCTTAGAAAAATTATTTGGATTTGTTACATTTTAAATAAGCCATTATAAATTCACACTTCTTCTTTTTAACAAAGGCATGCCTTTTTAGCAAGGAGTGCTAAAATAGATTGACATTAAAATACTGATAACACATTGGCAAAAACCCAATCAAATTTACAAACTACCTTATTACAGACTGTAGAAAATACAAAACTAAATATAAACAGCCAAAAACGTCCTTTTTAATGTTTTCTTATATTATTCAATATGTCTATTGGTGTATGCTTCAATGTCTTTGTTTTATTCTTATTTTTGTGGTTTGGGAACTTCACTGAGATACCAGCTAAATGTCAGAAAACCTGCGGCAGTGATACAGTCTGGCTTAATGCCACCGTAACAGACTCAATTTACAGCAATGAAAGGTTTCGAGTCCTCTGGCTTTGTGGCAGATGCCTTTTCGGCTTGGCAAGAACAAAATAAACAGTAATATCACATGAACTGAACGAGGACTAAAAGTGCCACATGGATCTGTAAACAACCTGACTTGGAGTCCCAGATGGATAGCAAATCTTGTTTTGGTTCTATCACAGAGAGTAGTATTTAATGTATCTCACTCGAATGACTGCTATAAACCGACAACGTTCGCGTGATTCTTTTTATAGAACGAAGAGAGCAACAGACCA
Organism: Pelobates fuscus; assembly: GCF_036172605.1. NCBI lineage: Eukaryota > Metazoa > Chordata > Amphibia > Anura > Pelobatidae > Pelobates > Pelobates fuscus. The sequence continues at coordinate 22,156,596 of NC_086319.1, read as the reverse complement.
TTCGCAAAAGGAATCCGGAGTCAGTTTGGGGAAATTATTCATAATGTCAAGTGAAATCATTAGTGATCTTCTTAAAATATTTACGAGATGCATTATTCACGAGTATTGTATTTAAGTAAATGTTTATTTATTTATTTGCTTTGTATTCCACGACTTGCATGCGTAGCTTCATGCAGGTTTACACTTAGTGAATGATTACAAGTGAAAGTTTGTTTTATGAAAAGGCTTTTTGGAATTGTCCCTGTTAGATGTGACATAGCAAGTCTGGCGTTGTGTGTATAATACATTTAATACGGTATCCCTATTCATCTCTGTGGTAGTGAATTGAAAATAACTATGCAAATAAATAAAAAGTGCTATATAGGAAAAATTCTCCCTGCCATCAATACTTCCAGTCCTGATACTTTGTCCTTAAATTTTAAATTCATCTTTAATTCACTTTAAGCAATGCCCCTATCCCGACCTGTCAATCTATTTTTGGCACGGAGATCTAACTTCTAAGAGCTACAGTATTATAGCTATTAGCTTATTTAACAGTTTCACTCACATCCTAAGAGTAAATGGAACTCCATCTCGGGGCTTCAATGCACATCCCTTAAACCTCTGTGGGCCAGGGTTTCTTGGGATGAGATCAATAACCTTGTAATAATGTAAGAGGCTCCTGATTAAAGGAACATTTCCAGGTATGGAATAGGTTGTCGGCATGTATACCTGTGCTGTGTAGAAAATGTAAATATGGTTATCGTTTCTTCTTATTATTATTATTACTAGCATTTTTTGCAATGCATTATTTATTTAATACATTAAAATATCGTTAACCGTCATCCTGGAGTTTCCCTTTATTACCGTAAAAACTTTCAGTACAAGGGACACTCTGGTCACGAATACAACTTTAACGCTCGTGATAGATTTTGGCCTCATTAATATGTTGTATTATTTTTTCATATTTAAATCTGTATAGTTTTTGCACAAAAAAATAAATAAATGTTTCGCAGAATGTTGCCCCATAAGCCTGCCTCCTTAGCCACGCCTCCTTATACCAGAAAGACTTCCTTATCAAAGCTGTGCACACAGTCTGAGTCCCAACAGCACTAAGTAAGTGGATTTTAATTCACAATCTGGCTGCAGACAGTCAGAGAAACTGCAAACAGTCAGTGATATCCTTACTATATGCCTCCCCGGGTGACTTTTCCTTTGCTTTGTAGTTCAGATAATTCATTACTGTCAGTGACTGAGCTGTCTGCATACATTTGATAAGAAACTATTTTTCAGGAGTAAAGTGGTGGGGGCAGGGGGAAGCTAAGAAGGCAGACCTATGGTGTAGAATTCTGCAAAAACTAGAAATATTATATTAAAAACTAAAAAAAATTACAGCATACTATTGAGGCCAAAACCATGCATTCAAAAGTATTAAAGTTGTTTTGGTGCTCGGAGTGTCCCTTTAATGAATGTATTTGTAGAAGACTCAATTAGCATTTGCAATTTATCATACAATAGCATTTATTTTGATAGTACTTTACTAACTAGGAATTAGGTTAAATTGATATACTCTGTTTCCATAGAACTAACAGAATGTCATTGTCTCTTGAGTTGGAAAAACATTCACCATAACAAGTTTCGTACAGTTATTACCCAATAATTTATGGTTATATATTCTGGAATAATGAGCTTTAACACAGAAATAAAATCTACATAAGAAAGCACATATAGGAAATAGATTTAAGATTTAACACCTTTGAAAATGTAAATGTCATTAGAGATTAAAAGGGAACCGTCCCTTCCTTGAACATGATTTCACTGAAAAAAAACAACGAAATTCTGATCTAGTTTCAATCTTTTCATGTGGTGCTGGTTTTCTTAAAAATGTTTTTGTAATATTTAGCAAGATACATTAAAAACAAGTTCAGACTAGGCACAACCAGGGCATACATTGCAAATGATTAGGTAAAAAAGAAACATTGTTTCATTTTTTAAGTCTGTTTATGTTTTCTCTCTTATGATTGGCAGGTGCAAAGGGCAGAGCTTACAACAGTGATTGACAGGGAGCTAAAAAGGATGTGTCCAAGTGCAGACACATGAGATGTTTAAAATCAGATTAAATAGCCAACTTGGATAAACATGTCATGATAGGCTATTCACTAATGGCAAGTAAGCTATGAAGTCACATATTTTCACCTGAACACACAGCTCGTTCAGCTATTTGAAGGAACACTCTAAGCACCAGAACAACTGTGGCGAAACCAACTTCGCCACTGTGAACTGGAGAAGCCTGGTTGCTCGCCTGCTGCCTTTAGATTATGGACCGGCAGCTAAAGGGTTAATTTTGCTGTGCAGAAGGATTTATTTCTCCCTTTCTGCACAGCAGTTCGGTAGATTCCATCTACCGAACAAACAGCCGTTTACCAAGCTCCCCAGAGCCGTGGGAGGCCTGCCGGCGCCGTTAATTGGCCACCCAGGAGCTGGAGTGTGCTGCCAATTTACCTCCCTGAAGCTGCTGTTAACCGCAGCTTAATTGATTGTTACTGGGTGGCCGCTGTTACACTTAGCGGCCACTAGGTGGCGGTGTTCTGGAGCTCCCCGGGCAGCCAGCGCTTTTCTGCCCAGCTTTCATGCACCAAACCCAGACACTTTTATGTGCAGGCACCGCTGAACCTCCAGCACCTGGTTCTAATTCGTATGGATTAAACGAATGCATGTAAATTCGGTAGTTTGTTTTATGTGAATGTTTTAACCCAGGTAGCACAGCCATGGAGCCTGTTCGTATAATTAAAGACTTTAGCTCCATGGCAATTAAACTGTATTCGTGTGGTCTGAGTGCCATTCACCTAATAATGTGCACTCAGACTTGAGCTATCTGGGGATATGTTACATGTGTATATTTTCTGTACCAATTGCCCTATTGTATATTTTAAAGTGATATACTGTATTTGTATCACCACGTGCAAAATGGAGTCTTGCCTTTGTCCTGGGAGATAATTGAATTACTTCTCTAATTATCTCCAGGACAGAGAGGAGGAAGCCAGGATGCATTGTGGGAAAGTATTGTGGCTGTATGTACTAAAGTGATGCATGTCTGTCTGCTGTTTCAGTCTCCCATTTGGTCCCTTAGGGGAGTGTCCACCAGGTGGGAGACCTGCATAAATACTAGCGATGTGTCGTCTCGTTCTTTGGGGGAATTGGATTGTATGCTGACTGCCAGGAGTGTAAGCGGATTGCATGCTTTTCCTGTTTGGCTGATTCCAGGGTTCGTGTGATTCTAGTTCGGGAGTTGGTGAATTCGTACAGTTTCTAGTTCGGGAGATTGGTGATTGCAGTAGCTGCTGGTCTATGGGAAAGGGGATTATCGCCTAAACGTTTTTTTATCCCCTTCTGAGCGAAACGGTCCGCAACAATTGGTGGCAAGCGGCAGGATCGTTCCTACATCCAGAAGGACAGCTACAGGTAACACCATCCCCTGGATTTACAAACTGAGGGCAACGTTAGTACCCGTACAGCGACCCTATCTACTAAGGAACCAACTTCAGCAGAGCAAGCAGGGCACCCAGCTACACTCAAGAGGCGTATGACAGAGAGGTCACCGCGGTGCTGGCTTTATGCGGACCCAACCCCTCGGAGAGTATAGTGCAGCTTGTGAAGAAAGCAGTGCGAGAGTACTTGCCGTGGGAATCAGAGCGGGCAAGGGGGTTTGCCGTCCTTCCTCCCCAGCGGCAGTGTGTACACCAGGGAGCTGATGGTGTCGTCCGTCCTCCCCAGCGGCAGTGTGTGTCCCAGGGAGCTGAAGGTGCCGTCCTTCCTCCCCAGCGACAGTGTGTACCCCAGGGAGCTGAAGGTGTCGTCCTTCCTCCCCAGCGACAGTGTGTACCCCAGGGAGCTGATGGTGTCGTCCGTCCTCCCCAGCGGCAGTGTGTGTCCCAGGGAGCAGAAGGTGCAGTCCTTCCTCCCCAGCGACAGTGTGTACCCCAGGGAGCTGATGGTGTCGTCCGTCCTCCCCAGCGGCAGTGTGTGTCCCAGGGAGCCGAAGGTGCAGTCCTTCCTCCCTAGCGGCAGTGTGTAACCCAAGGAGCTGATGGTGTCGTCCGTCCTCCCCAGCAGCAGTGTGTGTCCCAGGGAGCTGAAGGTGCCGTACTTCCTCCCCAGCGGCAGTGTTTATCCCAGGGAGCTGAAGGTGCAGTCCTTCCTCCCCAGCGACAGTGTGTACCCCAGGGAGTAGAAGGTGCCGTCGTTCCTCCCCAGCGGCAGTGTGTACCCCAGGGAGCTGATGGTGTCGTCCGTCCTCCCCAGCGGCAGTGTGTACCCCAGGGAGCTGATGGTGTCGTCCGTCCTCCCCAGCGGCAGTGTGTGTCCCAGGGAGCAGAAGGTGCCGTCCTTCCTCCCCAGCGACAGTGTGTACCCCAGGGAGCTGAAGGTGTCGTCCTTCCTCCCCAGCGGCAGTGTGTGTCCCAGGGAGCTGAAGGTGCCGTCCTTCCTCCCCAGCGGCAGTGTGTACCCCAGGGAGCAGAAGGTGCCGTCCTTCCTCCCCAGCGGCAATGTGTGTCCCAGGGAGCTGAAGGTGCTGTCCTTCCTCCCCAGCGACAGTGTGTATCCCAGGGTGCTGAAGGTGCAGTCCTTCCTCCCCAGTGGCAGTGTGCACCCCAGGGAGCTGAAGGTACCGTCCTTCCTCCCCAGCGACTGAGTGTCCTGCAGGGAACAGAGACCGTCAGTCTCGCAACCCAGCAGCAGGACAAGAGAAGGAAAGGGGAGACAGCTAGTTCCCCTCTCCACCAGCAGAGAGAGTGTCAGGGAGAGGAGCCTGCTAACCCCTCTCCCCAGCGGCAGTTTACCGTCCAGAGAGAGGAGCTTGTTACACCCTCTCTCCAGCGGCAGCCTAACCCACCAAGGGGAGATGTTAAGCCCCATGACTGTGCAGATGGGACCGTAGTCTCTGCACTTACAGCACAAGGGGTAGGGACTGTCCCCCAGCCAAGGAGTTATGCACCTAAAAGGGAGACAGTCAGTCTCCAGCAACCAGGCTCCAACCAGACTACTCCCGTGATAGTGCTGGCACCAGGACAGAGTACCGCTGGTCTCTGCCTACTCAGCAACCCACCAAGGCAGCCTACCAGTCCCCCACACAGCCGTGGTGAGGCACCTGGACATGGACAAGATTCCCCCTTACCCAGGTGTAGTAACCATTTATTGTGGGTGGGCTGTACTGCTGTTTCTGTCTTGTGGGTGGGCTGCTGGACTAACAAGGGCACTGACCGGCAGGAGGTCAGGTACCCTGTTAGTCTAATTGGTAAAGGGGAGAAGTGTGGCGAAACCAACTTCGCCACTGTGAACTGGAGAAGCCTGGTTGCTTGCCTGCTGCCTTTAGATTATGGACCGGCAGCTAAAGGGTTAATTTTGCTGTGCAGAAGGATTTATTTCTCCCTTTCTGCACAGCAGTTCGGTAGATTCCACCGTGGGAAGCCTGCCGGCGCTTTTAATTGGCCACCCAGGAGCTGCAGTGTGCTGCCAATTTACCTCCCTGAAGCTGCTGTTAACCGCAGCTTAATTGATTGTTATTTGGTGGCCGCTGTTACACTTAGCGGCCGCTAGGTGGCGGTGTTCTGGAGCTCCCCGGGCAGCCAGCGCTTTTCTGCCCGGCTTTCATGCACCAAACCCGGACACTTTTACGTGCAGGCACCGCTGAACCTCCAGCCCCTGGTTCTAATTCGTATGGATTAAACGAATGCATGTAAATTCGGTAGTTTGTTTTATGTGAATGTTTTAACCCAGATAGCACAGCCATGGAGCCTGTTCGTATAATTAAAGACTTTAGCTCCATGGCAATTAAACTGTATTCGTGTGGTCTGAGTGCCATTCACCTAATAATGTGCACTCAGACCTGAGCTATCTGGGGATATGTTACATGTGTATATTTTCTGTACCAATTGCCCTATTGTATATTTTAAAGTGATATACTGTATTTGTATCACCACGTGCATAATGGAGTCTTGCCTTTGTCCTGGGAGATAATTGAATTACTTCTCTAATTATCTCCAGGACAGAGAGGAGGAAGCCAGGATGCATTGTGGGAAAGTATTGTGGCTGTATGTACTAAAGTGATGCATGTCTGTCTGCTGTTTCAGTCTCCCATTTGGTCCCTTAGGGGAGTGTCCACCAGGTGGGAGACCTGCATAAATACTGGGCAGGTAGCCCTCAGTAAAAATAGTTCCTGCTTAACCCTCAAAGCGATGTGTCGTCTCGTTCTTTGGGCGAATTGGATTGTATGCTGACTGCCAGGAGTGTAAGCGGATTGTATGCTTTTCCTGTTTGGCTGATTCCAGGGTTCGTGTGTTTCTAGTTCGGAAGTTGGTGAATTCGTACAGTTTGCAGTTCGGGAGATTGGTGATTGCAGTAGCTCCTGGTCTATGGGAAAGGGGATTATCGCCTAAACGTTTTTTATCCCCTTCTGAGCGAAACAGTCCGCAACAACAACTTTAGCTTAATGAAGTGGTTTTGGTATATAGACCATGCCTCTGCAGTCTTACTGCATAGGAGTTAAATCACTTTGTTTATGCAGTCCTAGTTACACCTCCCCTGGCTGTAACTGACACCGCCTTCCTAAACACCACATGTTCTAGGCATTTTTATATCACAGTCTGTTTAATCTAGAATTTCTTATCTCCTGCTCTCTTAATAGCCTTCGAAACTCTGCAGGAGCCTCCTGTGTGTGATTAAAGTTCAATTTTGTTTTGTGAGTCACAGCCAGGGGAGGTGTGGCTAGGGCTGCATAAACAGAAACAAATGTAATTTAACTCCTAACTGGCAGAGAATTAAACAGTGAGGTGCAGGGGCATGATCTATACACCAAAACTACTTAATTTAGCTAAAGTGGTTTTGATGCCTATTATATCCCTTTAAAGGTCAAAATCAGTATGGCTCAATCTCAATTAATGTCACAACTGGCCTTTTTTATCACACATATTGATTTGTGAGAGAGCGTATGGATTTAGAAGTTCTTTTTTTATTTCAATATTATTAATGTTTTAATAATTCCTACAAAGAAATACTTAGTTTGATTTTTCTATAATACCCAGTCAGTTATACTATCATAGTATCCCACCTCATCTAATTTTTCATAACTAAAAATCCTAATTTTACCACATGACAGGAGGCTTCATATTTGCAAACCTTTCTTTACTGAAAACTCCAGCAGCATAGAAACATAACAACCAATCAGAAAAAAGTTATGGTGCCCATAAAAGGCCCTGTCTATGACATCACTTCCTCTTTCTTTGCTGCTCCAGCCTACAACAGGTCAGAGTATTATTACCTCTCTGATGTATTCAAATATTTTTACTCTACCTTCACTTTGTAGCTAAATATTTATCCATCTACTGCTCCTTGCTCCCTTTCCCTGTCCCCCTGTCTCCCCAGATTCAGTGTGTTACTACCATTTTATCTAATTTTGGACGGGCGGTCCGCGGGCGTCACGGCTGTCCGTGCCGCGCTCGCCACGCGGACCTGCCCTGCTGACACTCAGGGGACTGTGTGGGGACGGGTGGATGGTGGCCGGGGCGGTTTTGCGTTCTTCCGCCACGTTTTTCTGCTTACTCGCGGCCGTGAGCGAGTAAGCACTGCTACACGCAGCCGGCGGCCATCTTGGATCTCGCGGCTCGCGAGACCCACGACGGCCGCCTTCCCTGCTCACACGGCGGTTCGGGAATCACCCGATCACCGCTCCCTGCATCTGCATTAACCCCTTTAGGGGTCCCCCTCTCTAGGCACTTTCATTCTTGGTTGAAATAAAACATTTTCTTCTCTGCTGTGACTGCCACATGGATTTAACTCTCCCTTAGTGCCTTACACTGGATGATTCTGTTGAGCATGCAAACAATTTAAATGTATTATGGTTCAGTCCATACAATGCCACTATTACTATACAAACAATTACTGTGACGTATACAGAATCAACTATATCACTGTACCCTTCTAAGGGCATATTGCGTTACTGTACCCTACACAGGGCATATTATATTACATTATTGTACCCTACTGAGGGTCATATTATATTACGGTACCTGACGGTGCAAATTTATGTGGGTGTCCTCTGGGTATTTTTTCATGGCACACCACCTGGGGTGACCCCCCAGATATGCATGCAAGGTCACTGACAGACCATTGCCTTTGATGTGGGTGTCCTCTGGGTTACCACGGCACACCACCCAGGGTGAACCCCGATCATATGCATGGAGGCCTTCGCCTCAACTTTACCACTGATTACTACAGACATATATGGATGTTTAAACACTGCCTGTCAGTTTTACATTAAAGCAACAATACGATTACGATTTGACGGCAGGATCTCTATGGAAACTGAGGGTATTACGGTGTACCCTTCACAGGGATACATATATGTATATTTACTGTTCCTAGTGTACATATTGAACGTGGGTGTCCTCTGGGTAATTTTTCATGGCACACCACCAATGCTTGTAAGGTGCCAATAATTATAATATGGGTGTCCTCTGGGTTACCATGGCACACCACCTGGGATGAACCCAGCCGAATAGACATGAGTCCTGCGCCTGCAGACCTTATGGAGACAGGCCCCACGCGCCTATATAATAAGCCTGTATAGTTAAATACCGTGCATACAGCTCTGGCGTACATTTGTGGTGAACCCGGCTAGCCAGACCTACACCACTACCAGTATGGCCTGAGGTCGACACGCGATAAAGTACTTGATTTACCAGGCTTGATTGCAAGATACTCTATTTTGCGAATATGGCACTCAACCAGGGTACGCAACTCAACCCTACCACCTCCAGAGAATGGGCTCGATGCTCAATATGCCTCCTGGGCAACGCAAATAACGCACTATGCGCCGACAGACGCAAATCTGTACTGGTCTGCATCGACAACACACTATTGGACTTAGGAACGACAAGAATTCGGCCCAAAAGCACAAGGTCTACTATTTGACATGAAAGACTATATGTAGTATCCCGTCGTCACTGATCCACAAATTATTGAATCAGTGACTGGGATAAGCGGTCAGGATGGTGGTACCAGGTCCACCTAAGTATGGGCTTGAACCCTGTGTTAACGTGAACTTTATAGGAAAATGAATGGATTGGGTAGCGTCTCCCCCTTAGAAACTGGAAAAAGGGGGAAAGAAGCTCCCAATCAACCTGGTATAGAGTAAAAAAGGACAGTTATGGTGCTATACCTATAGATGTGTCCAAAGAAGAATAAAGGTATCTAAAAATAAAGCATACTTGTATTGGGAAACTAGTGAGATATGTATCTTGGCAAACACAGTGAAAACACTGTAACTTTATTAAACCAACTAAACAGAGGATACAAAATCTCAATTCCCAGAGGATGCTTAGTTACTGAGAAAATTTCCTGTGGATATATCTTAATGTCCAGCTAAACCATAAGGCATGTTAAACACTGGAAACTCCAAGTGTGCCTTTTGGACAATCCACAGAGAAAAAACAAAAAGTCGGGGGTGATACCTTTAAATCTTAAAGAGGTTCAGCAGGTGGGACAGAGACAGAGTTTGCACAGTATAGAAAGGGACACAAAAGTGTCCATAAATAAATATCTGAAGGATAGGCTCTAAACTATCAAGAAATGACAGGATAGAGTATATAAAATATATATATGTATATGGAGGGTCAGCAGGATACTGATAATAAGTAAAAGGTTAGATTAATAGTAGGGTAAGGGGTAAAATTCCCACAAGTAAACACTGTTTCTAATCTTTCCTATACACTCCCCCCAACACCTTCGTGGGTGTTCTATCCTTATTCTGTTGCTAAGCTCTGTCCCATAAACACTGCCGTTACTACACTAGTACTGCTTATTTGAACAGGTACATGAACGTAAATCGAAACAACGAAAAGAAGAAAAAATAATAAATAAATAACAAGTGATAAATCAAAAAAGGATTCCCTTGTGCATAGTGCCGGGTGAGTGCTCAGTGAGAGAGGGATCCAGTGTGGAAACCCCAAGATACATATCTCACTAGTTTCCCAATACAAGTATGCTTTATTTTTAGATACCTTTATTCTTATTTGGACACATCTATAGGTATAGCACCATAACTGTCCTTTTTTACTCTATACCAGGTTGATTGGGAGCTTCTTTCCCCCTTTTTCCAGTTTCTAAGGGGGAGACGCTACCCAATCCATTCATTTTCCTATAAAGTTTACTATTTGACATGGCTTACAGTACTCAAGAAACACGTGTATTTATTCACCACACTAAATTAAACCCAGACCACGCTAAAACAAGTCTTCCACACCCCTACGGGGAAAGGTGTTTTTGGGGGGGCTGGTCGGTAACGGAACCGAGCCACCAGCCGCTTCTGGGCGACAGGTTCCAGATCGTATACACAGTCCTCATATTTCTCCCATCTACTACACAAAGGACTCTATCTGCTTCATCTACTAGTGAGTCAACCTACATAACTAACTGTTTCCAATTTTATGACCGGCAACCTGTCTCTATTTTACAGAATTGGGAGACGACTACGAAAGCCACCTGGGTTTTCCAGACAGTACAAGGCTATGTCAGAGTGTTTATCACAGCCGTTCAGGTCGCCCCTTCACCTCCATTGCGCACGCTGGCGGAACAGGAACACCTCGTGGACAAGGAAATCCGCACCCTCTTCAAGAAGGGCGCAATTCAACATGCACCGGAGTGGAAGGCTTCCTCAGCAAATTTTTCCTGGTCCAGAAGAAGCCAGGAGACTACATCAATGGAACTCCTACGTGGTATACAAATGCTTCAAGTTGGAGGAAATTCGTCTTCTACAGGACCTCCTAAGCGGTAACGACTGGTTTACACATCTGGACCTCAAGGACGCACGCTTGTCAGTACCCGTTGCCCTGGACTGCGAAGTTTCCTCCGATTCCAATGTTGAGGACAAACATGGCAGTTTACGACTCCGTGGTGCTCGCGAACCTACTGAAACCAGTGGGGGCACACATCCATAAATTTGGGCGTGCGAAGCCTCGTATACCTGGAAGACTTGCTGATTCTTTACGAATCCAGGCCACGTTTGCAGACAATTTGTCGTTCACTTTCGGGACTCCATGGGTTTTTTGTAGTACACAGACAAAGATCGCTTCTCCATCTGAATCGGACCAGTTCCTCGGTTTCGACATCGGCTTGGAGAACTACGTTCCGCGTTGGTCTACGGCAAATAACGCCTCTATAAGGATAGCTGTCGGACACGCTCTAAGGTTGGATGCGATTCCTCTCAGGATACTCGTCGGATTGTGGGATTCCTCTCCTCCTCTCCTCCTCCATACAAGCGATATTCCCTGGCCCACTACACTACAGGGCCATGCAACGACTGATGACGAGATACGTATGCACCGGTCACTCATACGACCACTGGATCCCACTGTCAGCAGAAGTGAGGACGGAATTTCGATGGTGGTTACTTCACATACAAACTTGGATTGGCAAAACGATCTTTGACTCTTCCTTCGTATACGAGGCGATGGATGAACCCCTACAAACGTGACCCAGCCGTTCTCCACAATAGCAAGGGTGCTTCGATACACACGCACCCACAAGATATCGCTCCTGCTCATGACACCCCTCAGACAGGGCCAACTGTGGTTTCCCGGATCGCCTGGAGATGTCTCGCGAAGACCCTCTACTACTCCCTACCTTCCCTCTACTTCCGACGGGACCTCGAGGGGAAGCCCACTCCCTTGTCATGGAAGGACAACTGGCACTAGTTGCCTGGACGATTTCAGGGGCTCCTGGTCGGTTCACGACCTATTGCATCAACTAAGACCTCCTGTGGGACTCATAGGCTCCCGGCACCAGGAAAGGCTATATTTCTGCCTTGTCGGCCTGGAGTGATTGGTGTGTGGAAAGCGATTCCGATCCCTTTACCGCACATGTCCCACTGATACTCAACTATCTGTCACACCTAGTCTCGTTGGGTTGGTCATATCGACCCCTCAACGTGATCAGATCCGCCATATCGGCGGCGCACGTTCCGGTACAGGGCAGACCAGTAGGTCAAGATACACTGGTTTGTCGACTACTACGGGGTGCCGAATTGTCGAGACCCCGGCACCCAAGTATTCACGCCTCTGACAGGTGGATGTGGTGCTGAGATTCCTTAGGGAATGGCCGGACAATCCTTGTTTGTCACAAAAAAAAAAAAAAAAACTTTCAGCCAAACTAGCCCTCTTATTATGCCTCACCTCATTTAGGCGGACGTTAGGGCTTACGATATGGATGGTTTCCATGTCGAGACGAACTAAATCCGATTCGTCTTCAGTGTCATACCCATACTTTGTGCCAGACGCCACACTATGCGTGGTCAGAACGCTAATGGGGTACACCGATATCTCTACCCCTTCGAACTCATTCGACGGGTCCCCTTCTGACTTCTCACGTGAACCCTCATGGACCGGTGTCTACCGCAACACTGGCCAGATGGGTCCGCTGGCTATTGTCTTTAGCGGGCGTCGAACCTTGTTTCGGAGCCCACTCGGTCAGGGGAGTGGCGGCCTCACAAGCTTTTTCGGCCGACGCTTCCCTAGCCGACATTATACGCTGTGCGGACTGAGCGCGATAGAGTACGTTTAGAATGTTCTATTTCGGCAAACATCTCATGCTTCCTTCACATTGGTCAATTCAAAGCTTTAAAAATGCAAATATGAAGCCTCCTGTCATGTGGTAAAATTGAAGATTATATTAGCTTTAGTGTACTAATAATCTTAATTTTAGTAATGACAGGGGGCGAATATTTCCCACCCTATAGGATCCCTCCCATGTTTCTCGTGTTGAACAGAATATGTCCTTTATGTTCAGGAATGTAAGTACGTAATGTTTGTATGTTTGCTACTTAGACCTGTATCTTGTGGGTCTTGTATAGGTTGAATATTAGACATGAACCTTGCATTATGTTGTGTTTATAGATTCTTAGATATCATTGCTTTAGAATAAATATATATTGATATGTTTCACATTCTAATGTTCGTTGGTATTTCAGATGCTTATTGTATACGGACAAGTTATTACGCCAGAGACCTTTCACTTTTTTCTTTTTCTTGCAGCGTGAACGTCTTCTCATCGAGACAATGATTCACCTTCCATACCTCTGCATCGCGGAATTACTGGAGTTGGATATTCTAATATGTTGTTGAACTGTTGACGTAATATGATTATGTCTCTTGTTGTTATTTATTGTTTCGCTTCAAAGAAAGAGGACGTGATGTCATAGACAGGGCCTTTTATGGGCACCATAACTTTTTTCTGATTGATTGTTATGTTTCTATGCTGCTGGAGTTTTCAGTAAAGAAAGATATGCAAATATTCGCCTCCTGTCATTACTAAAAATAAGATTATAAGTACACTAAAGCTAATATAATCTTCAATTTTCCTTTTTTATATTATAAAATAGGGATGTGCATGGGCAAAAAATTTGGTTCGGCACTTTCGAAATCCGTGAATTCGAGACTTCGAATATTCCCTAACCCTACCACTAACCCAACCCCAAAACCCGATAACCCTACCATTACCTCTACTTCTAACCCTTACCTTAACCATACCAGTAAGCCTACTCCTTCCCATACCCTTTACCCTACCACTAACCCTACTAGGGGCAGGTTTAGGGATAGAGGTTAAGGTTACGTGGAGGGGTAGGGTTAGGGTTAGATTCTTGTCATCATTCCCTTAATTTTACCTCCCTCTCTTGTTTTACTTCGGCAATTCGGTTCAGCACTTCCGAAATTCGGCACTTCGGCAATTCGTTTCGGCACTTCCAAAAGTCGGGCAAATTTACATTTGGACCGAAACTGATTGCACATGTCTAATATAAACTCCTTTTATTCTCCTTAGAGAATGCACTTCCTTATATTCTTTACTTTCACTCTCACCTCTCTAAATAGCAAAATATCTTTATCCCTCTGCTCACCTGTCCCTGCTGACACCATTTTCATTGCTCCCCCTTTACTTCCCTCCCCTCTCTATTCATCCCATGCACCCTACTTATATCTTTCCAGCCTATCTCCACTAACCCTTTCTAAAACCTCTAAATACAAACCCTCTCACAAAACCTTTAAATCCTACTCCCACCTTCTCTTACTTTCTATCCTTTTGCTCCTAGCAGCAGGTGATGTCTCTCCAAGTCCCGGTCCCACCTCTGCTAACCCACCATGTGCTAACTCCAGGAATCACAATAATATCATACCCATCTCATGTCACTCTTCCTTTAAATCCTCCTTCCATTCTGCCCTCTGGAATGCACACGCTGTTTGCAGTATTACTAAATCCACTGCTGTGCACGACCTTTTCATCTCTTGTTCCATAGATTTATTAACTAAAACATGGCTCTCTCCCTCTGACACCACTACCCCTGCCTCTCTATCCTTTGGTGGTCTTCAATTTTCCCACAACCCAAGACACTCTGAAAGCAAAGGTGGTGGTGTAGGGTTTCTGCTCTCGTCTCACTGCTCCTTCAAACCTCTACCCACGCCCCCCTTCCCTCTCTTTCTCATCATTTGAAATTCATTCAATTCGCCTTTTCAAACCCATCTCTACTATCATTGCCGTTATCTATCGTCTCCCTGGTTTCCTTCTCCTCTCCCTTAACCACTCTGCTGCTTGGCTACCCTACTTCCTCTCCTCTAATATTCCATTCCTAACTCTTGGGGACTTCAACATTCCCATTATCCTACCCTTGTCCTCAATAGCCTCAAAACTACTTTCAATGACTTCATCCCTTGGGCTATCGAAGTGGGCTAAGTCCCCCACCCATGTAGTTGTCAATGTCCTTGATCTTATTTTCTCCCATGAATGTACAATCTCTAATCTCTGCAACACACATTTCCTCTCTCGGATCACCACCTTTTATCATTTGCTTTTAATAGCCCCCTACCCCATCATCCTCAACCTAACCTCCCTCAACTAAGAAGAAATCTGAATTACATTGACTGCTATCAGCTTATATTGATTCCCAACTTCTTTTCACCCCTACTTTCTCCTGTCCCTCACTGGCTATCTCTTCATATAACACTACCCTCACCTCTGCCCTGGATGCTGCAGCCCTGCTCCAAACATGCACCTCGAGGAGAACATGCCCCCAACCGTGGCACACTAAATCAACATGCTACCTGCAGAGATGTTCCCGTTCTGCTGAACACTGCTGGAGGAAGTCACGCACCCAGTTGAACTTCCTCCACTACAAATTCATGTTGCGTTCATACAGCACAGCCTTTGCCAAACAGTTATACTGTTCCTCCCTCATTAGCTCATGCTCTTGCAATCCTAGGCATCTTTTTAATACCTTTAGCTTCCTTCTTTGCCCTGCTGTGGCCACTCCCCAAACTAACCTTAAAGCCGATAGCTTTGCATGCTACTTTACCGACAAGATTGAACAGCTAAGGAAATAATTCTCACCACCTCGGATCATGCCTTTCCTACCCTTCAGACTTTTTCCCAGGCTACTGAACAAGAGGTGGCTGCAGTTCTACTTTCCTCTCACCCCACCACTTGCCCGCTTGATCCTGTCCCATCTCACCTTATCAGATCTCTCTCCTCTTGTCTTGTGCCTTCCTTAACACACATCTTCAATTGCTCTCTCTCTTCTGGTGTTGTCCCTGCTGCCCTTAATCATGCTACTGTAGTACCCATCTTAAAAAAAACATCTCTTGACCCGTCCTCCCCTTCTAACTATCATCCCGTATCCCTGCTCCCTTTTCCCTCAAAGCTTCTGGAAAGACTGGTCTTTACCCATCTGACTTGTTTCCTCAATTCCAACTCTCTCCTTGACCCTCTTCAGTCTGGCTTCCGCCCCCTCCACTCTACTAAGACTGCTCTTATTAAAGTCACTAACAACCTAATCACAGCTAAATCCAAAGGGCACTAATCCATACTAATTCTTCTTGACCTCTCTGCTGCCTTTGACACTCTTGACTATGTTCTCCTTCTCCAAACCCTTCAGTCCCCTTCTAGTTTCTCTTCATACTGCCTCTCTTGGCACACTTATTACCTGATTTGGATTCCACTACCACCTGTACGCTGATGACACTCAGATATACCTCTCCTCCCCGGACCTCTCTCCTGCCATCCTGCAACGTGTCACTGCTTGCCTTTCTTCCATCTCTGACTGGATGCCCTCCCACTTTCTGAAACTCAATCTCTCTAAAACTGAGCTCCTCCTAATACTGATCCTCCTTCTTCTCTCTCCCTTCAAGTTAGTGGTATTCTCATCAGTCCATCCTTACAAGTGCGCTGTCTTGGCGTTATTCTTGATTATGGCCTCACATTTGAGCCTCACATCTAGTTTGTTACCAAATCCTGTAGATTCCACCTTAAAAACATAGTCCGAATCCACCCCTTTCTTACACAAGGTGCTACTAAGGAGCTTGTCCATGCTCTAGTAATTTCCCGCATGGATTATTGTAACTCTCTCCTAATAGGTCTTCCCACAAGCTGTATTGCCGCGCTACAGTATGTAATGAATGCCGCCACCAGACTGATTTTCCTCTTGCTCCACTCACACCTCACCCCTCTATCAGTCCTTACATTGGCTTCCAGCATCCTATAGGAGTCAATTCAAATTGCTAATCCATACCTATAAAGCACTGACCAATTCTAGCCCCTCCTATATCTTCTATATCTCCTATATCGCTTTACAGATCCATAGGCATGCCCCTTTTCGGTCTCTCCGCTCTGCCCATGACCTTCTCCTGTTCGCTGCTCGCACCCGTACGGCCAACTCGCGCTTGCAGGACTTCTCGCGGGCGGCTCCCTTCCTATGGAATAGCCTGGCTGCGACCATTAATCTCTCCCCTAGTCTTCGATCATTTAAAAAGTGCCTCAAAACCCATCTCTTTATGAAAGCTTATGGCCTCCCAGAGTAACCTTTACCTCACATACATGTCTCTTGCTCTCTCCTAAAGGGCAGCACTTTGCTCTCCTCCAGCTCTGCTTCACTCCACCTTATTTGATTGCAAATGCCTGTCCTATTGTGTTTCATGCCCCATCTCCTATAGACTGTAAGCTCGTTTGAGCAGGGTCCTCTTCAACCTATTGTTCCTGTAAGTTTTTGTAATTGTCTCATTTATTGTTAAATCTCCCCTTTTGGTAATATTGTAAAGTGCTACGGAATATTCTGGTGCTTTATAAATACCAGTAATAATAATAATAGTGAAGAGCTCAAACACTTTCACCTGTTTTCATTCCTTTACGAGCTGTTGGTACGGCTACAACAAATAATAGCCATGAATACCTAAACAGAGAACGTGCTATATCAGAATCTCCAGGGTGTTTAATTATCTGCTTCTTATTCTTGAAGTGAGTTTTCCTAGAAAAACGAAAGCGTAGGTGTATTATATGATTTACGCAAGGAGAAGCTGTAAGGTATAACATGCGCTGCCTACACAGATGCTTTACATCACTGGGGATCCCCAAGCTCAGGATTTTGCATATATACATGTTTATCATTCATTTGTATTTGATGGGAAAAGAGTGCATTATTTAAGGCATGCAGTTCTATGTGTTAATATTTTACCGGCAATTTAAAACATTCTATAAGAAATACTATCATGACAGCACAAAAAAAAAAAATCATGCTCTACTTAATGGCGCTTGACTGCAAAGAATGAGCGATAAAAGATGAGTAACATTTTGTACTGTGGATTTTCAATGTATGATTTTAGGCACAGCACATTAAATGTCAATCACTACAAATACTTTCCAGAGAGATACAGACCTTTTTATGTCCATCAAAAGGAATTCAAAGCTTCCACACATTTGTACTGAAAGTGCTTTGTACAAAACCCTATGCTGAAGTGGCTGCTATTAAGAACATTGTGTTCTGATAACAATGGAAAACTAGAGTGAAAAAAAAAAAAAAATACGATTATAAAAATAAACTCCCAAGGACTTTGGATTGTTCTGGTTATTAATAGATGGAAGGAATGCATCTTGTATCATTATAAGATCAAGGTTTATTTTTGAAATTTACATTACCACCCATTATGAATTTGAAAGTCTCTATAAAATTAGCATGCCTTGCTTCCAGGTAAATCAAAGTTTATAAATAGCTATTCACGATCACACTTTATTATCGTTTAAAATTCTACTTGGATTTTATTCCCTTTTTTGGGGGGATGTAGATGGGTCGATTTACAAGAGCCTGGCGCTGGTTTTTCTAGTATTGCAGCAATTTTTTGGGCTTAATCGTATTTGTCAGCTTGTGCATCTTCGCTACATATAAATTCCATGACCTTCAATATTTACTAGATAGCGTTGAAGTTTCATGGGATATTAAAAAAACAACAGCTTTTTTTTGAATTGTAAATCCTACACCTTGTGTGAGCAAGCATAGGTGTCAGGATTACTAGTTGATCCAGCACGCAGAACTGTATCACACCTAGGACTAATGGTAACATCTTACCGGGCCTTAGAATGGCTGGACTTAACATAGCAAAGAACAGTCAGAATACTTGCCGAGGTGGGGGACACAGAATGAGACACAACGATGAGAGAAAGCCAAAAGTCAAGGATACCAGAATACAGGGAAGTCAAAACTAAGCCAAAGTCAAAACCCAAAAATAAATGCTCACTCTCGGACAACCACTAAGGGAATCTACGACAGGGCAGTGAGCTGAAGGAATAGGTGAGTTTAAATAACCCTCTTGTGGATCCGATTGGCCTTTGACCCCTGAACGTGCGTGTGCGTCCTTTCCGTAACGTCACGCGCATATCAACGTCGTCATTACTGTTGGCGGACGTGGGGTTATAAATTGGAATGGATCCACAGCAGCCGGCGTCCTTCAACATGCCGCAGGAGTCAGATATACTGGCACAGGGCTGCTGAGTAGTACCTCCATTAATGCCAGGAAGGCATTCGTCATTGGGGCACTACTGTCAGGATCGGGACAGGGATCCAACACGCAGAGTACAAACAGTAGCCAGATACGTATACCGGACCTTAGAATGGCCGGACTAACGTAAGTAGTACAGTAGAGAATGGTCAAAGACAAGCCGAGGTCGAGGGTAACAGAAGACAGGTAAGCGAGAGACAAGCCGAATCAAGGGTAACAGAGATAAGCAGAGTAGAGCAAACAAGCCGGGTCAAAACCAAAAGGGATAACGAGAAAACACAAGCACTGAGTGACTAGAACAAGCTAGAACCACGACAGGGCAATGAGCTAATGAAAGAAGCACTATTAAATACCCTGTTCAGATAAGTAGACACACCTCCGATGAGTCCTGATTGGTCCTGAACCAATTGAGTGACAGGTCGTTCCGGTTTGACGTCCTGACGTCACTTCCAGGCGTCAAGCTATAAAAGGGAGTCACTCCCTCGCGGCCGGCTTAGCATGACAGGATGGACCGCGAGGAAGGGGGAAAACAGGCCGTCCGGATGGATGAACGACTAAGTCTCTACCTCTCTCGGAGGTAGAGACCTCAGGTACCCTGACAGTATCCCCCCTCTCAGATACGCCCACCGGGCGGAAGGAACCAGGACGAGAAGGGAAGCGAGAGTGAAATGCCCTGCGGAGACGGGGAGCATGAACATCCTCCTGAGGTACCCAACTTCTCTCCTCAGGACCATATCCTCTCCAATCGACCAGATATTGTACTTTCCCCCGGGAGATGCGAGAATCGACGATGGAATTAACCTCATACTCCTCCTGACCCTCCACCTGAACAGAGCGAGGAGGGGCGATCGTGGAGGAGAATCTGTTACATACTAGAGGTTTCAGCAACGAAACATGAAACGAGTTAGGAATGCGTAAGGTAGTAGGCAAAGCTAGACGATACGCAACTGGGTTAATTTGAGTCAACACCCTGTAAGGTCCAATATATCGAGGAGCGAACTTCATGGTAGGCACTTTTAACCGAATGTTTTTAGTACTTAACCATACTCTATCGCCTGGAACAAACACCGGTGCTGCCCTTCTACGTTTGTCAGCGTGTTTCTTAACCAGCATAGAATTGTGCAGAAGAATTTGTCGAGCCTGGTCCCACAACTTCCTTAAATTGGCCACATGACCATCAGCCGACGGTACCCCTTGGGAAGAAGCCTCCGAAGGTAGAATGGAAGGATGAAAGCCATAATTCATGAAGAAGGGGCTAGAATGCGTAGAATCACAAACGAGATTGTTGTGTGCAAACTCCGCCCAAGGAATCAGACCTACCCAATCGTCCTGGTGTTCAGAAACGAAACAACGTAGATATTGTTCAACCTTTTGGTTGGTGCGTTCAGCAGCTCCATTGGACTGAGGATGGTAGGCAGAGGAGAAATTCAATTTGATGCCTAGTTGAGAGCAGAAGGATTTCCAAAAACGGGAAACAAATTGGGAACCTCTGTCAGAGATATTCGCTAGGGAAGATCTCCCTAGCGAATATCTCTGCTAATTCGGGCGAAGATGGGAGTTTAGGTAGGGGAATGAAGTGAGCCATCTTAGTAAATCTGTCCACCACAGTGAGGATAACAGTCTGCTTTTTAGAGATAGGCAAATCAACAATGAAGTCCATAGCTAAACAGGACCATGGCTTTTCAGGAACCTCTAAAGGATGCAGAAATCCGCATGGGAGCGAATGAGGTTGCTTAGTCTTGGTACAAACCTCACACGCCCCGATGAATTCTTGAACATCTTTCCGTAGATCAGGCCACCAGAAATCTTTAGAGATCAAAGCATACGTCTTGCGAATGCCAGGATGCCCAGCCACCTTGCTGTTGTGGAAACAGCGTAACACTTCTAGTTGGAGAGTGCCGGGAACGAAGTGTCGATCCCCAGGAGTCTGTTTGGGCGCAAGATGCTGTAATTTCATGATCTCAGCAAGCAACGGAGAGTGAATCCTGAGACTCGTGTTAGCGATGATGTCACCCTTAGGAACTATCGAGGAAAGGACTGGCTCAGTTATAGTGAACGGTTCATATTGACGAGACAAAGCATCAGCCTTGGAGTTCTTAGAACCAGGTCTATAAGTAAGTACATAATTAAAGTGAGTGAGGAACAAGGACCAACGAGCTTGCCTGGCGGACAGGCGCTTAGCCTCCCCAATGTAAGACAAGTTCTTATGATCCGTTAAAATAGTAACAGGGTGTAATGTGCCTTCTAGTAAATGTCTCCACTCCTTTAAAGCCTTAATGACCGCTAACAGTTCCCTGTCACCGATGTCATATCTGCTTTCAGGACCAGATAATTTCTTAGAGAAGAACCCACAAGGGTGTAATGGTTTGTCCACCCCTAACCTTTGAGACAAAACAGCGCCAACTCCCGTCTCAGAGGCATCGACCTCAAGTAAGAATGGCAGAGTCGTATCAGGGTGGACTAGAATGGGAGCAGAAGCAAAAAGTTCTTTGAGAGTCTTGAAAGCAACAAGAGCCTCTGTAGACCAGGTCTTAGTATCAGCCCCCTGTTTGGTCATATTGGTAATAGGCGAAATAATAGAAGAGTATCCCTTAATGAAGCGCCTATAATAGTTGGAAAACCCAATAAACCTCTGAATAGCCTTGAGTCCTTTAGGCAATGGCCAATCTAAAATAGATTGGAGTTTGTCAGGGTCCATCTTAAAGCCTTCCCCAGAAATCACGTAACCAAGAAAGTCTATCTGAGACTGGTCAAAGCTGCATTTCTCCAATTTACAGTATAGACCGTGTTGCAGAAGTTTGTGTAGTACCTTTCTGACTTGTCTATGGTGAGTATCAATCTCCCTAGAGTGTATCAGTATGTCGTCCAGGTAGACAATAACACAATCATGTTGAAACTCCCTAAGTACCTCATTAATTAAATCCTGAAATACTGCAGGAGCATTGCAAAGTCCAAAAGGCATAACAGTGTATTCATAGTGGCCATACCGAGTATTGAACGCCGTCATCCACTCGTGTCCATGCTGGATTCTTACCAAATTATATGCCCCTCTGAGATCTAATTTGGTGAAGATTTTGGAGCCCTTAAGACGATCAAACAACTCGGTAATCAATGGAATAGGATAGGCATTTCTGATAGTTATTTTATTCAGGCCTCGGTAATCAATACAAGGTCTCAGCGTGCCATCCTTCTTTTTAACGAAAAAAAAACCAGCCCCGGCAGGAGAAGAAGACCTCCTAATGAATCCTTTTTCTAAATTCTCACGAATATATTCCTCTAGAACAGTGTTCTCCTGAATAGATAAAGGATATACATTACCCCTCGGGGGCATAGTACCAGGTAGAAGCTTAATTTTACAATCAAATGACCTGTGTGGAGGTAATGAATCAGCATTCTTCTTGTCGAATACTGCCTTTAAGTCTTGGTACAGGGACGGTATCTGTTTCTCTGTGGACTGAGTAGGACTACCTGGTGTGTTAATATTAGCCAATGGAGAAACCTTGCGTAAACACCTCTCCTGGCAGTTCTGGCCCCACGAGAGTATCTCCCCTAATTCCCAATCGATAATAGGGTTATGTCTCTTCAACCAAGGATACCCCAGAACTATGGGAACAGAAGGGGACGAAATGAGCATAAGAGATAAATTTTCCACGTGTAGGATCCCAACATTTAAGTTAATGGGTATGGTCTCACGAAAGATAACAGGATCCAGTAATGGTCTACCATCTATGGCCTCAACGGCCAAGGGTGTCTCCCTTAACTGGGATGGAATATTGTGTTTAGTGGCAAAGGCTTTGTCGATAAAATTCTCAGCAGCTCCGGAATCTATCAAAGCCATAACCTCTATAACTTCCTTCTCCCAAGTCAAGGAAACTGGTAGCAGAAGCCTGTGATCTTTATAATTAGGAGTAGAGGACAAAATAGAAACACCCAAGGCCTGTCCTCTAGAGAAACTTAGGTGCGAGCGTTTCCCGGGCGGTTAGGACAGTTCGAGAGTAAATGACCTCTGGCCCCACAATACATACATAACCCCTCCCTTCTCGTGTACTGTCTCTCCTCCTCAGAGAGACGGGTATAGCCTATCTGCATAGGTTCAGGAAGCAATGAGACCGTGGAGTCAGGACTTAGAAATGCAGGGGCTAACTTAAAGGAAGGTCTCCGGTTCCTCTCTCGAGTGTTCTGTCTCTCTCTTAAACGTTCATCTATACGAGAAATGAACGAAATTAAATCCTCTAAATTTTCAGGAAGTTCTCTAGTAGCAACCTCGTCAAGGATTACATCTGATAGCCCATTCAAAAATACATCCATATACGCCTGCTCGTTCCACTTGACTTCTGACGCCAGAGACCTGAACTCTAGTGCATAATCCACAAGTGTTCGGTTCTCCTGTCTCAGGCGTAACAGTAATCTGGCTGCATTAACCTTTCTACCTGGAGGGTCAAAAGTTTTTCTAAAAGCAGCTACAAATGCGTTATAATTGTATACTAATGGGTTATCGTTCTCCCATAATGGGTTGGCCCATCTCAGAGCCTTCTCAATGAGTAAGGTGATAATAAATCCCACCTTTGCCCTATCCGTAGGATAGGAGCGAGGTTGCAATTCAAAGTGAATACTAATTTGGTTTAAAAACCCACGACACTTCTCAGGAGTACCACCATAACGTACTGGTGGGGTAATGCGAGAAGAAGCACCTACAGTGGCTACCTCTAGGCCAGAACTTACAGGAGAGATAGGGTTAGTACGTAACTCCTCTGGTGGACTATTGGCACGAGATAATAACGCCTGTAGCGCTAGCGCCATCTGATCCATTCTGTGATCCATGGCTTCAAACCTAGGATCAGGAGAGCCAAGCTGACTGTTTGTACTTGCAGGATCCATTGGCCCTGTCGTAATGTCAGGATCGGGACAGGGATCCAACACGCAGAGTACAAACAGTAGCCAGATACGTATACCGGACCTTAGAATGGCCGGACTAACGTAAGTAGTACAGTAGAGAATGGTCAAAGACAAGCCGAGGTCGAGGGTAACAGAAGACAGGTAAGCGAGAGACAAGCCGAATCAAGGGTAACAGAGATAAGCAGAGTAGAGCAAACAAGCCGGGTCAAAACCAAAAGGGATAACGAGAAAACACAAGCACTGAGTGACTAGAACAAGCTAGAACCACGACAGGGCAATGAGCTAATGAAAGAAGCACTATTAAATACCCTGTTCAGATAAGTAGACACACCTCCGATGAGTCCTGATTGGTCCTGAACCAATTGAGTGACAGGTCGTTCCGGTTTGACGTCCTGACGTCACTTCCAGGCGTCAAGCTATAAAAGGGAGTCACTCCCTCGCGGCCGGCTTAGCATGACAGGATGGACCGCGAGGAAGGGGGAAAACAGGCCGTCCGGATGGATGAACGACTAAGTCTCTACCTCTCTCGGAGGTAGAGACCTCAGGTACCCTGACAACTACAAGGTGAGGATGAACATGTGACAATAGGTTCCCACTAGAATGATGCCAGTAAGGCTATTGTGACAAACTTACTATTTTTCCTGTTCTCAAGACATTTCCCCTCTAATTCGTATGTTATGTTCCCCAAAACCCATTTACGTTTCCCCAGTTCGGAAGCTACAATCTATCGAACACCTCCCCTCTCCCCCCTGCTCATTAACTACAAACTAACCAAAAACTCAAGTGCTCTCCCTGTGTGACTGCCATTCGTATAACCGAACAACACGTGCTGTGGAAAACGACGACCATCTTGTCGCACAAACTCAGGCGTATGGAACTCAAAGTCAGATACATCCTCATGCGAACCTAGGGGATCTTGCAGGAGAGCGCTGTTCGGTAGGATTGTTCACACAAACTAGACGAACAATTGCTACTTATGAGCCAGGGGAACCGTTCGACATTTTATTAATTTCTGAACTCCCAAAAGTGACCAACCACTACCACTTTTTCTATAGAACTAATTTGGGCAAACAACACATGTGCGGTCGGTCAAAGCGTTATCCCGGTGGCGATTCAGCTGTGTTCGTGGGATCTGAGCTCTATTTGGATATGTTAGGCGCTCAGATTCAGGCTATCGGGATATAATACTTGTGGGGGTTCATATATGTGTTATGTATATTTTGAGGGTTTTTTGTATAATATTTCTACCTCTAGTGCCTGGGAGATAATTGGGTTAAGCAAAAGCAAGCTCTATTATCTCCCAGACACAGAGGCACCTGGGCTTACTGTACAAGTGAATGGAGACCCCATGCTGGGGGTCTGTGTATATAAGCTCGCCACTGGGCCATAATAAAACATTCTTCTTGTACCCTTCATGAAGTCTTGGCTGATGTTTGGGTATATCTGAGCTATAATCACTGCTTCACCTTGGGACTCTGGAGATTTACAAAGGATATACTCTGCCAGTGTATAGGGGCTCTGTTACAGCTATCTACTGTAGCTTCAATGGACATTAGTGATGTCCCGAACTGTTCGCTGGCGAATAGTTCCTGGCGAATATCGCTTGTTCGCGTTCGCCACGGACAGCGAACATATGCGCTTTCCGGTCCGCCCCCTATTCGTCATCATTGAGTAAACTTTGACCCTGTACCTCACAGTCAGCAGACACATTCCAGTAAATCAGCAGCAGACCCTCCCTCCCAGACCCTCCCACCTCCTGGACAGCATCCATTTTACATTCATTGTGAAGCTGCATTCTTAGTGAGAGGAGGGACAGTGTAGCTGCTGCTGATTTGATAGGGAAATTGATAGCTAGGCTAGTGTATTCAGTGTCCACTACAGTCCTGAAGGACTCATCTGATTTCTGCTGTAAGGACGGCACCCCAAAAAGCCATTTTTAGGGCTAGAACATCAGTCTGCTTTTTTTTCTTTTTTTTTTGTGTAATGTAATTGCAGTTGCCTGCCTGCCTGCCTGCCTGTGTGTCAGGCTCACAGCATATACTGTGCCCACTCACTCACTGGTGTCACAATAGCTTGCATTTAAAAAAAAAAACTTTTTGAACTGTAATATAATAGCAGTCAGTTTCCTTCACGAGTGTGCGTTTCAGGGCCTGCCCAGTGCCACCACTCACTCACTGGTGTCCCAATAGCTTGCATTAAAAAAAAAAAACTTTTTTGACTGTAATATAATAGCAGTCAGTTTCCTTCAAGCGTGTGCGTTTCAGGGCCTGCCAGGGCACAGTGTCACACCAGTGCAACTCATATCTGGTGTAACAGTAGTGTACATTTAAAAAAAAATAATTTTTTCACTGTAATAGATTGAATAGCAGTTAGTTGTCTGCCAGCATGTGTGTCAGGCTCACAGCGTATATTGTGCCCACTTGCCCAGTGCCACCACTTATATTTGGTGTCACAATAGCTTGAATTTAACAAAAAAACAAATTTTTGGACTGTAATATAATAGCAGTCAGTTTCCTTCACACGTGTGCGTTTCAGGGCCTGCCAGGGCACAGTGTCACACCTGTGCAACTCATATCTGGTGTAAAAGTAGTGTACATTTAAAAAAAAAAAATGGACTGTAATAGATTGAATAGCAGTTAGTTAGTCTGCAAGCGTGTGTGTCAGGCCTACAGCGTCTACTCTGCCAACTTCTGCCAGTGCACAGTGCCACTCATATCTGTTGTCACAGTAGCTTGCACGCATAGTACCACTAATCGAAAAAAAAAAATGACAGGCAGAGGCAGGCCACCCCGCAGGGGCCGTCGTGGTCGTGGTGCTGTGATTCCCTTTGACCCTAGAATAATGCCCAGTGTTCAGAGGCCACGTACCCTGAACTGGAAAAGTTCCGAGGACATAGTTGACTGGCTAACACAGGACACCCAATCTTCTACAGCTTCCGCTCGGAACCTTGACGCACCATCCTCCTCCAGCTTAGCTTTGGGCACCTCTCAAGTTACCACCCGCCTGCCTGCCGCCACCACCAACAGTAGCACCACAGCCGCTTCACTTGGTATGTCAGAGGAGTTATTCACACATCAGTTGGAAGAAATGAGTGATGCGCAACCATTATTGCCAGAGGATGTAGATAACAGGGATATGTCTCAGTCAGGCAGCATTACACACATGGATGTACGGTGTGATGATGATGATGTTGTACCCACTGCTGCTTCCTTTGCTGAGTTGTCAGATACAAGTGAAGCGGTTGATGATGATGATGCGTCCGTGGATGTCATGTGGGTGCCCGCTAGAAGAGAAGAAGAACAGGGGGAAAGTTCAGATGGGGAGACAGAGAGGAGGAGGAGACGAGTTGGAAGCAGGGGGAGGTCGTTGCAAGGAGCTAGTGGCACAGTCAGACAGCATGCATCGGCACCCGGGGTCAGCCAGACAGCACGCCAATCAACGCATGCTGTTGCCACCACCAGAATGCCGTCATTGCAGAGCTCAGCAGTGTGGCATTTTTTTTGTGTGTCTGCCTCTGACAACAGCGATGCCATTTGCAACCTGTGCCAAATGAAACTGCAGTGGAAGGTACCCGGCCGAAATTTCTTTGCACAAAAGGCAATCCCCAACCTGTACTCGATTGTGCAAAAGGAAGTAATGGCATTTCTGGCACACAGTGTTGGGGCAAGGGTCCATCTGACCACTGATACCTGGTCTGCAAAGCATGGTCAGGGCAGGTATATCACCTACACTGCGCATTGGGTAAACCTGGTGACGGCTGCCAAGCATGGAATGCGTGGCTCTGCAGAGGAGTTGGTGAGACCGCCACGACTTGCAGGCAGGCCTGCTGCCACCTCCTCTACTCCTCCTACTCCATCCTCTTCCATAACCTCCTCGGCTGAGTCCTCTTCTGCTGCTGCGTCTTGCTCCACATCAATGGCACCCCCCCAGCTCCCCAGGTACCATTTCACATCCCAGTGATGTGTCACGGCAGTGTCACGCCGTCTTGGGGTTGACTTGCCTGAAAGCAGAGAGTCACACCGGACCAGCACTCCTGTCCGCCCTGAACGCACAGGTGGATCAGTGGCTGACTCCGCACCAACTAAAGATCAGCAAAGTGGTTTGTGACAACGGAAGAAATTTTTTGGTGGCATTGAATTTGGGCAAGTTGACACATGTGCCGTGCATGGCACATGTGTGTAATCTGATCGTACAACACTTTGTGCTTAAGTACCCAGGCTTACAGGACATCCTGAAGCAGGCCAGGAAGGTGTGTGGCAATTCCAGGCGTTGCTACACAGCCATGGCGCTCTTTTCTGATATCCAGCGGTGAAACAACATACCAGTGAGGCGCTTGATTTGCGACAGCCCGACACGTTGGAATTCAACACTCCTAATGTTCGACCGCCTGCTCCAACAAGAAAAAGCCGTTAACGAGTATTTGTATGACCGGGGTGCTAGGACAGCCTCTGTGGAGCTGGGATTTTTTTTTGCCACGTTACTGGACGCTCATGTGCAATGCCTGTAGGCTCATGCATCCTTTTGAGGAGCTGACAAACCTAGTCAGTCGCACCGAAGGCACCATCAGGGACATCATACCATTTGTTTTCTTCCTGGAGCGTGCCCTGCGAAGAGTGCTGGATCAGGCCGAAGATGAGCGTGAAGAGGAAGAGTTGTGGTCACCATCATCACCAGAAATAGCCTTATCAGCATCGCTTGCTGGACCTGCAGCAACGCTGGAAGAGGATTGTGAGGAAGAGGAGTCAGAGGAGGAATGTGGCTTTGAGGAGGAGGAGGAGGAGGAAGACCAACCACAACAGGCATCCCAGGGTGCTCGTTGTCACCTATCTGGTACCCGTGGTGTTGTGCGTGGCTGGGGGGGAAGAACATACCTTCAGTGAGATCACTGAGGATGAGGAACGGGACATGAGTAGCTCGGCATCCAACCTTGCGCAAATGGGGTCTTTCATGCTGTCGTGCCTGTTGAGGGACCCTCGTATAAAATGGCTGAAGGAGAACGACCTGTACTGGGTGTCCACGCTACTAGACCCCCGGTATAAGCAGAAAGTGCCTGAAATGTTACTGAATTACGGCAAGTCGGAAAGGATGCAGCAGTTCCAAAATCAATTCAAAAGTATGCTTTACACAGCGTATAAGGGTGATGTCACAGCACAACGGGAATCTAACAGGGGAAGAGGTGGAAGTAATCCTCCTCCTCCCACGACCACGCCGGCAAGGACAGGACACTTTACAGACTTGTTGTTGATGGAGGACATGCAGAGCTTTTTAAGTCCTACGCATCGCCACAGCCCTTCGGGGTCCACCCTCAGAGAACGACTCGACCGACAGGTAGCAGACTACCTCGCCTTAACTGCAGATATCGACACTCTGAGGAGCGATGAACCCCTTGACTACTGGGTGTGCAGGCTTGACCTGTGGCCTGAGCTATCCCAATTTGCGATAGAACTTCTGGCCTGCCCCGCTTCAAGTGTCCTGTCAGAAAGGACCTTCAGTGCAGCAGGAAGTATTGTCACTGAGAAGAGAAGTCACCTAGGTCAAAAAAGTCTAGATTACCTCACCTTTATTAAGATGATTGAGGGATGGATCCCGAAGGGACTGACATTGGGCGATACATTCGACTAAAAAAGGCCTGATGAGGGGGATGTAACAGGGTGTCGCGGCTGCCGGCCTGCCGCGTGATATTTAAATCCCTAGCTCACCCCAGTACCTTGCCCTGTCGTGGTTTCCTGTTCCTGGTTTCCTGAGAGTGCTTTATCATTGTGAATCTGATTTCCTGGTATCCTTATCTTGGCTTTTCCCTGGTTATTCTGAATTCTGGTTTCCCTGACTTGGCTTTCCCTTTGACCATTCTCTTTCTCTAGCATATTAGTCCGGCCATTCTAAGGTCCGGTTTATGCTCTGTCCTTTTATTTTCCTTTTTTTGCCTATGTATATGTTTATGGACTGTTTGTGGTTGTTTGCGGTGCGTTAAACGGCGGAGTTTGGTCTGTCACTGTGAAGCGTGCGTAACACTTACACTACCTGATCGATACAACATCATACCTGATGTTTTAAAGCACGTTATTCCAAAAAATGTAGGAATGTTAGGTGATTTATGCCCTTTATGGATTAAAACCAGTCTCTGCATCATCTATGCAATTTTCCATGGGAGTTTTGCCATGGATCTCCCTTCGGCATGCCACAGTCCAGGTGTTAGTCCCCTTGAAACAACTTTTCCATCACTATTGTGGCCAGAAAGAGTCCCTGTGGGTTTTAAAATTCGCCTGCCCATTGAAGTCTATGGAGGTTCCCCCGGTTCGCCCGTTCGCGAACATTTGCGGAAGTTCGCGTTCGCAAAAATTTTATGTTCGCGACATCACTAATGGACATGCAATACACAGTGTCAAACACCCTTCCAGTACAATGTGCTATTCTCTTCTGTGGTACTGAACATTTAGAAAAAAACAACAGATGTTAAATGATATTTGAAAAAAAATACATTTCTGGTGTTTTTAGGACCTCAACCTCTAACAAGAGAGGACAGAACATCTCTCCCACGCATCTTCTGAGCAGTGGGTGGGGAAATTTCAATATGCGTGGGATCCCTATATTAAAGTAACACTGCATTGCCCAAATGGGAAACAAAAAGAAAGTTGATGTTTAGAAGATATACCCCAAATGAATAGATGCATACATTTGACATGCATGTGTTTACTGGGGTTATATCTTAAAAGTGCTTACAAAGGCTGCAGCTTTATGAACTGCAGCCTTAGCAAGCTCTCCCTTTTTTTCCCCGAAAGAGACTTTCAGTCTCTTCACGGGGAAATAATCAATCAGAGGCTTCTCATTGAGCATGTGTGCACTGTTTTATGCTCACGCACTTACCGTTGTCTGTGCCAGCGTCACCTTGTGCATGCTCCCATGCTCCTACATCTGGTCTAAGGTCTGGAGGAGCTGGTCTGAGGTCTGGAGGAGCTGGTCTGAGGTCTGGAGGAGCTGGTCTGAGGTATTTGTGGGAGAAGGCAGGCTCGCTCAAGAAGAGCGCACCTGTCATTTCCGTGAGCTCAGGGGAGCAAACGGAAGGAGGCTGCTAACTTCCCTGGCTGTTTGTGTTCCCGAGTTAATTTATAAAAGTACAGATTTCTCATAGAAACTAGTATAAACTATAAAACTCCTCACCCAGCTGAAGTGCTTTTGGGGTGTCTAGTGGTCCTTTAACCAAGGAGCCCAGATAATGTCCCCCTCTGTCTCCTCCACACTGCAAAGTTGTGTTGGATAATTACTGCTTATTTTTTAAAGTCATATTTTTTTAGTGATGATCAAAGAAAGTATAGTAAGGGATAGCCTCCTCGTTGCAGCCACTTGCATCTTCTGAGATAATAAATGCTGATGGTCTTGGTCCAATCCAGTTCTTTTCATCGAGAAGCATATGCGGGAATCGCCGTACTCCGCCAATCAGATACTTCTCATACAGAAGCATTCTCTCTATGGTAAGCATTAATAGGGTTCAGCATCATCATGCTGGGCTTGGATTTTTCATAGTTCTTCAGAACAATGCGACTCTTGTGGTGGTTTGTTTGACTTCTACTAGAGCCATGGTTTAGCCAAATAGTACACATTGCCATTTCTTTGAAGTGACAATGTTTTACTTTTTTTTTTTTTTAAACGGACATGTTTATTAAATATAACTAGAGGAATGTAACTTGTTGCATGTTTATTCATTCATTCTAGTTAATATTATTAATATATGAAAGATAATTAATGTGCATCTAATAATTATGTTAATATTTAACAGAAAACCAATCACTGTAGAATAATTCACTATGGATGTTACATAATTCCTTTAATGAGTCTTTTTTCTTTCCTAACCATGTTTTATGTCATATTGTTGCAAATGACTGGCATGGCAACCACACTACACAAGCACAACTACCGTATTTTTCGCTCCATAAGACGCACTTTTTTTCCCCTCAAAAGTGAGGGGAAATGTCTGTGCGTCTTATGGAGCGAATGTGAAGCTTTACTTACCTGTCTTGTAGCGTGGGCTGGCCTTACAGCGCGCACCGCGGTACTGGAACTTCAATTTCAGGTTCCGGTTTCCGGCGGGACTGAAAGGAAGTGCGCACTCAGTATGCACACTTCCTTTCAGTCCCGCCGGAAACCGGACCCTGAAATTGAAGTTCCAGTACCGCGGTGCGCGCTGTAAGGCCAGCCCACGCTACAAGACAGGTAAGTAATTATGGGACAAGGGGAGGGGGACAGTATGGGAGAGGAGAGAACACTATGGGAGGGGGGAGAAGACTATGGGAGGGGGGAGAAGACTATGGGAGGGGGGAGAAGACTATGGGAGAGAGGAGAAGACTATGGGAGAGAGGAGAAGACTATGGGAGGGGGGGAGAAGACTATGGGAGAGGGGAGAAGACTATGGGAGGGGGGAGAAGACTATGGGAGGGGGGAGAACACTATGGGAGAGGGGAAGAACACTATGGGACAGGGGAGAAAAAAAATATTCTGAACAAACTGTCCCATAGTAAGAAACACTATGGGACAGTTTGTTCAGAATATTTTTTTTTTCTGGCTTTCTTCCTCTAAAAACTAGGTGCGTCTTATGGTGTGGTGCATCTTATGGAGCGAAAAATATGGTATGTTTATTTAAAGGTTGAAATTAATAGAATAACTATGCTTTGATATTAGGGATAACATGTACATAAAAATCCCCTGGAAAACCTAATCGTGACTGAGAAAAAAAAAGGGATAATTTTTAATAACATTAATAGTATTTCGTAAAAAACATGCATATTTCCCTTATTAGAAGCTATTTCTAGGCATGCTGTTTGCCTTTGATTAATCTAATGCAGAAATCTGTAGATTATGTGAAAAAAATGTGTCAATTCAACAAAATGAGAGGAGTTTATTATGCTGGCTGCCAAATCTCTGGGGCATCATAATTCCAAATATCCAAGAATTGTCTTGCATTAGCGGTAGATAATTTTATTGGCCTACCTTTGTTTTGTTTTATTGTGTTTTTTTTTTTTTTTTTTAATGGTTCTTTTATTTTGCAGACTAATGTTCCATAAAAATAGCGTGATGTTGATGCTTCTGTTAAACTGCAACCCTGCATTGTAGACGGTGCTCTGTTAACACGCAGATTGGAAAAACCAATTGAACAGCGCTAGATAAATTTGTTTAAAAGCTAATTAAGCATTTCATTACATTGCTCTGTGAATAAACATCGAAATCACAATTATTAATATCAAATTAAAGCTGTTAATTCTTTCTACTTCTATGTTTATTAGTTTTAAAATATTCAGAAGATGAAGCCACAGTATTTTTGATAGTGACATATTTCATATATTAACTTATTTTCTAAGCAATTTTACTGTTATATAATGGGACACAGGCCCCTTTTAATTTAGTAAAAAGGTAATGCAATAAAATACACTCAAATACAGTAACGATTGAAAAGATTGAAAAGATACTGTGGTGGAATCCTCCACCCCAGCTGGCCCCTCTTCTGTCATGTCAACCCCTTCTGTACCATTCATGCAGCAGGGTAAGATTGTACAGCCCATAAAGAACCTTGAGGGCTAGTCTCCCACCGACAAACCATCCAGACCCTTTAGACTTTGATTTGGGCCCTTCCACCCCTTTGTTATGGAGTGGTGGATTTTCGAAGTGCATTTATCTTTAAACAAATTAATTTGATTGGCAACAAATCGATTTGTCCAAACCTTCTTCTCCTTTCAATTCGTTTTAAGGCAAATCGTTTCATTTAGGAAAAATGTTTGCCTAGCAGCAAAAAAGGGGAAAAATTGTAGCTCTGGATCAGAAATGAAAAAGATTCATCCATTAAAGCAAATCAAAAGGGTTTTTGGGATAATATATTTGTTGTCAAAGGCAAATTCAATGAATGCACATGTCTAGTGGATTGTAACCTTCCGGCTATCTGTTTGCATTGTAAGGGTCCACCCAGCCTGCTTCTGAACCCCAGGATTGTAATTGTTTGCTGGTGGATGTTGACCTTGTGCAATATGACAAGTTTTAGAACTATTATTTTTGTGTTTCATTAGCTTGTGTTTTTTTTTTCTTTACTTCTGGTTTTGGGTACCTGAAGAAAAGCAGCTCTATTGTTGGGTAGTTCCACTCCTCAGAATTCAAGTAGTTCTTGTCAACTTGTACTTATGAATGGTTATAGCTCCCTTGAGTGCCGTGGATCAGGGAAGGGGTAACAAGTTGGGGTTGAACCCCAAACCTGGAACTTACCCCCTGTATTCCCATTACAGAAACTATTGAACATACTGTGTTCTCTGCAACTACCAAGGACTTGAAGGTTTCGCAATGAGTTGTCCTCCCATAATTTTCATTGGGAGATCCAAGTATATTCCAGATGGTGTTCACCATATATATGGGTCAGCACACAACAATAGGTCAGTTCATAAAAAAACTATGAAACCAATCCAATGAAAGCTATGCCATGTACATTTTGTTCCTCCAAACTGTGACTGAGTTTGCCGTACAGCATGGAATGCAAGATGAGGATGGGGACCTTCTTCCTCCAAACCTATTTGTTTCCTTATAATGCTAGGGTGTACATTTACCAAATCATAGAATTGCAATATGAATTACATTCTTTAATAATTTAATAGACCAACAACTAGGCTTGTCCCTGGAACTCCTCATTATTTCCTCATTGCTCTTCCCATATAGATTGTTCATGCTGTTAGGAAGGAATCAAGACATGGTGAAGGACAGAGGGATCTAATAGAATCATGAAAAGTTAAAGAACTAAGTTAGTAACATACATGGGGAGCGAGAGCTAGAGACATATTAAGGGCAGACGAGTTAGGACAGTTAGTATTCAAATAAATGGCTAAAGGTAATGGAAGGGGGAATTATTTTATTTATTTACATTTTATGCAAGGGGTATCAGGAAACCCCTTGGCATTTTATTTTGGAAGGTGACATGTGCACTATTAGTGAAAAAAAGGGAATCCTGGCACCTCATGTTAGGCCATTGGCACCCGACTGTAACAATATTTTGTTACCTAAAACCTAATCAGTAGACAAACATGTAGGACATTTTTACTTGTTATTCACTTCTAAGTAAAATATCACGCTGCATCTCATGATATATTTCAATCATCTAGGCCACGTTGGGGGGATGTGTTCTCCACATTTTCAGTAATACTCCATCTTTGAATGACTTAATTGGTACCCTTTTGCATTTAGACTTGCTATGGATGCATTGTGCTTGGTCGACTTTCTAAAAGATTACGCAGTCTATGGTCAATTCTCAAGGATTTCCAGAGTAGTAGAAACCCCTTCTAGGGCTATAGGGCTTTTTCATGCCTCTTTCAAGCCATCCCCATGAATGGCTGCTTGGCAAAGAAAGAAGCGGAGGAGGTACTTGTGTGGGGCATGGCTAGTAACTGGTACCTTTCTTAAATCTCCTTTCATATCATTAACATTGCTTAGTTATCTGTGACCCTACACTTACTTTTGGTGGTAATATACTGCTGTATTTTTAATTTTATTTCCTGACCCTCTGGCACTTATAAACCTTAGGTGCCTGGATCTAGACCTCTTGAGCTGTCTGGCCTGCCTCCTGGATTGCCCTTATCTCATATGTTTGCCTCTGACTAACTATTTGCCCCATTGCCCCTCGGACAAATCATGCACATTGGGCTTCAACTTGTTTGCAAACCTAGCACCCTATCACTTAACTGCAAATCTAGCACCCTATCACTCAACTGCAAACCTAGCACCCTATCACTTAACTGCAAACCTAGCACCCTATCACTTTTAGTTCAGATTTATACATAGTAAGGAGGGGCAAATAAATTAGGGTTCTATCTGGTCCCTGAATTAGAGGGAGTTACTGAAGCAGTATTTTTTTTAAGTTTCCCATTATCTATGAGAATAAATTAGTTTAGGCAGTGGACATTTTTTTACACACCTTAGGGCATTAAAGTCGGTGTGATTGAATAGTAATACTGACAGTAATCTCATCATCTGCCATCTATTCATCACTTCCTTTTGGAGTTAAGTATTCAGTAATACCAGTTACTTAGCAAATTGAAAATATACAGCAGCATTCAATGTAACACATACGTGTGTTGCGAAATTGATATAATTAAGATGTATATGAACATACATAACACCAGTTCGTGTGATGTGCTATTTTTAAATGACTGCAAGACTTGTGATTCCAGTGTAACCTTATTTACTGGAGATTTTCAGATCTAGAATGTTGCACGAAACGTAAATGTACAATCTAATAAATGGTCGGTATAAAAGTATTGGCATTACTCTGTACTGTATTTTATGGTTTCTTTATGGTTTCTAAATAATGAAGTAGAGTTAATTATGTCCTAACTTTGCTAACCAGTATAGATATTAACGATAAAGCTGCTTTAAGATAAGGGATCTAATTCTTTTTATTCATGCAGTTTGACTCTCACGTTTTTTTATGGTCACATTTTAGGATGGATCCTATGAAAAATCGATTTCCAAAACAGTTCTTGGCATTTTTCATATCTTTTTATTTCCTGCATTCGTTTAGTAAAAAGGCTTGGACATGGTTATAAAAGCCCAAATGACCCATGCAAGATAGCCGACCCTCCCGATATCCACCATGAAAAATACTTCTACCATAGGTATATAACAGATGACCATATTGCTCATGGGGTGCAGAACTGGCTCTTAGTCAAGGGACACTATACAGGGAGTGCAGAATTATTAGGCAAATTAGTATTTTGACCACATCATCCTCTTTATGCATGTTGTCTTACTCCAAGCTGTATAGGCTCGAAAGCCTACTACCAATTAAGCATATTAGGTGATGTGCATCTCTGTAATGAGAAGGGGTGTGGTCTAATGACATCAACACCCTATATCAGGTGTGCATAATTATTAGGCAACTTCCTTTCCTTTGGCAAAATGGGTCAAAAGAAGGACTTGACAGGCTCAG
Source organism: Pelobates fuscus (assembly GCF_036172605.1). NCBI lineage: Eukaryota > Metazoa > Chordata > Amphibia > Anura > Pelobatidae > Pelobates > Pelobates fuscus. The sequence continues at coordinate 22,119,909 of NC_086319.1, read as the reverse complement.
AAAAGTCAAAAAATAGTGAGATATCTTGCAGAGGGATGCAGCACTCTTAAAATTGCAAAGCTTCTGAAGCGTGATCATCGAACAATCAAGCGTTTCATTCAAAATAGTCAACAGGGTCGCAAGAAGTGTGTGGAAAAACCAAGGCGCAAAATAACTGCCCATGAACTGAGAAAAGTCAAGTGTGCAGCTGCCAATATGCCACTTGCCACCAGTTTGGCCATATTTCAGAGCTGCAACATCACTGGAGTGCCCAAAAGCACAAGATGTGCAATACTCAGAGACATGGCCAAGGTAAGAAAGGCTGAAAGACGACCACCACTGAACAAGACACACAGGCTGAAACGTCAAGACTGGGCCAAGAAATATCTCAAGACTGATTTTTCTAAGGTTTTATGGACTGATGTAATGAGAGTGAGTCTTGATGGGCCAGATGGATGGGCCCGTGGCTGGATTGGTAAAGGGCAGAGAGCTCCAGTCCGACTCAGACGCCAGCAAGGTGGAGGTGGAGTACTGATTTGGGCTGGTATCATCAAAGATGAGCTTGTGGGGCCTTTTCGGGTTGAGGATGGAGTCAAGCTCAACTCCCAGTCCTACTGCCAGTTTCTGGAAGACACCTTCTTCAAGCAGTGGTACAGGAAGAAGTCTGCATCCTTCAAGAAAAACATGATTTTCATGCAGGACAATGCTCCATCACACGCGTCCAAGTACTCCACAGCGTGGCTGGCAAGAAAGGGTATAAAAGAAGAAAATCTAATGACATGGCCTCCTTGTTCACCTGATCTGAACCCCATTGAGAACCTGTGGTCCATCATCAAATGTGAGATTTACAAGGAGGGAAAACAGTACACCTCTCTGAACAGTGTCTGGGAGGCTGTGGTTGCTTCTGCACGCAATGTTGATGGTGAACAGATCAAAACACTGACAGAATCCATGGATGGCAGGCTTTTGAGTGTCCTTGCAAAGAAAGGTGGCTATATTGGTCACTGATTTGTTTTTGTTTTGTTTTTGAATGTCAGAAATGTATATTTGTGAATGTTGAGATGTTATATTGGTTTCACTGGTAAAAATAAATAATTGAAATGGGTATATTTATTTATTATTATTTATTATTGCCATTTATATAGCGCCAACAGATTCCGTAGCGCTTTACAATATTATGAGAGGGGGATTTAACTATAAATAGGACAATTACAATTAAACTTACAGGAACAATAGGTTGAAGAGGACCCTGCTCAAACGAGCTTACATTCTATAGGAGGTGGGGTGTAAAACACATTAGGACAGGAATTTACAATCAAATAAGGTGGGCTGCCCTTTAGGAGAGGGCAAGAGGCAGGTATGTGAGGCAAGGGTTAGTCTTGGAGGCCATAAGCTTTCCTAAAGAGATGGGTTTTAAGGCACTTCTTAAAAGATGCAAGACTAGGGGAGAGTCTGATGGCGGTAGGCAGGCTATTCCATAGGAAGGGAGCCGCCCGTGAGAAGTCCTGCAAGCGCGAGTTGGCCGTACGAGTGCGGACAACGGACAGGAGGTGGTCACGGGCAGAGCGGAGAGACCGAGAAGGGACATACCTATGGATCTGTGAGGAGATATAAGAGGGGCTAGAGTTGTTCAGTGCTTTATAGGTGTGAGTTAGTACCTTGAATTGACTCCTATAGCATACAGGAAGCCAATGTAAGGACTGGCAGAGGGGTGAGGTGTGAGAGAAACGACTAGAGAGGAAAATCAGTCTAGCAGCAGCATTCATTACAGACTGTAAGGGTGCAGTACGGCTATTGGGAAGACCAATCAGGAGAGGGTTACAATAATCCATGCGGGAAATTACTAGAGCATGGACAAGCTCCTTGGTAGTATCTGGTGCAAGAAAGGGGCGGATGCGGGCTATGTTTTTAAGATGGAATCTACAGGATTTGGCAACATGCTGGATGTGAGGCTCAAAGGTGAGACCAGAGTCAAGTATGACGCCAAGACAGCGCGCTTGCAAGGATGGACTGATGTTGGTACCACAAACTTGGAGGGAGAGGGAAAGAGGAGGATCAGTATTAGGAGGAGGAAAGACAAGGAACTCAGTTTTAGAGAGATTGAGTTTCAGAAAGCGGGAGGACATCCAGTCAGAGATGGAAGAAAGGCAAGCAGTGACACGTTGCAGGACGGCAGGGGAGAGGTCCGGGGAGGAGAGATATAGCTGGGTGTCATCAGCGTACAGGTGGTAGTGAAATCCAAAAGAGGTAATAAGTTTGCCAAGAGAGGCAGTATAAAGAGAAAATAGAAGGGGACCAAGGACGGAGCCTTGGGGAACTCCAACCGAGACAGGGCAAGGGGAGGAGGTATCATTAGAAAAAGAGACACTGAATGAGCGTTGGGAGAGATAAGAGGAAAACCACGAGAGGACAGAGTCACAGAGACCAAGCGATTGAAGAGTTTGAAGAAGGAGAGCATGATCAACGGTGTCAAAGGCCGCTGAGAGGTCAAGAAGAATTAGTATGGAGTAGTGGCCTTTGGATTTAGCTGCGATTAGGTCGTTAGTAACTTTGATAAGGGCAGTCTCTGTAGAGTGGAGAGGGCGGAAGCCAGATTGAAGGGGGTCAAGGAGAGAGTTGGAATTGAGGAAATGAGACACACGGGTAAAGACAAGTCTTTCCAGAAGCTTTGAAGAAAAAGGGAGCAGAGATATGGGACGGTAGTTAGAGGGGGTGGATGGGTCGAAGGATGGTTTTTTTAGTATAGGTACTACAGTGGCATGTTTAAGGTCAGCAGAGACGATGCCAGAAGAGAGTGAGCAGTTGAAGATGTGTGTTAGAGAAGGCACGAGACAAGTGGAGAGAGATCTAATAAGGTGAGATGGGACAGGATCGAGCGGGCAAGTGGTGGGGCGAGAGGAGCAAAGAAGAGCAGCCACCTCTTGGTCAGTAGCTGGGGAGAATGTCTGAAGGGTAGGAAAGGCATGATCTATGTGTGATTGAGAAACAGAAAGGCAAGGAGGGGAGAATTCTTTCCTTAGCTGTTCAATCTTGTCAGTGAAGTAACATGCAAAGTTATCAGCAGTAAGGTTAGTTTTGGGGGTGGCCACAGCAGGGCGAAGAAGAGAATTAAAGGTGTGAAAGAGACGCCTGGGGTTGCGGGAACATGAACTAATGAGAGCGGAAAAATAGGACTGTTTGGCAAGGGCAAGGGCTGCACTGTATGAACACAATATGAATCTATAATGGAGAAAGTCTGCCTGGGTGCGGGACTTCCTCCAGGAGCGTTCAGCACAACGGGAGCATCTTTGCAGGTAGCGCGTTGATTTAGTATGCCATGGTTGGGGGCGGGTCCTCCTCAAGGTGCTTGTTTGGAGTGGTGCTGCAGTGTTCAAGGCAGATGTAAGAGTAGAATTATATATGGAGATGGCCCGTGAAGGACAGGAGAGGGAAGGGATGGACAGCAGTTGAGAATCAATGTCAGCTGACAACTGTTGGAGATCAAGAGAATTAAGGTCCCTCCTGAGTTGAGGGGGGTTAGGCTGAGGTTTTTGGGTGAGGGGGTATGTGAGAGCAAATGATAAGAGGTGGCGATCAGAGAGTGGATATGGAGTGTTGCAGATATTAGATACTGTACATGCATAAGTGAAGATTAGGTCAAGGGTATTGCCAGCTACATGGGTGGTAATATTTGTTTTTTGTTAAGTTGCCTAATAATTATGCACAGTAATAGTCACCTGCACACACAGATATCCCCCTAAAATAGCTAAACTAAAAACAAACTAAAAACTACTTCCAAAAATATTCAGCTTTGATATTAATGAGTTTTTTGGGTTCATTGAGAACATGGTTGTTGTTCAATAATAAAATTAATCCTCAAAAATACAACTTGCCTAATAATTCTGCACTCCCTGTAGTCACCAGAACCACTACAGCTTAATGAGAGAGAAAATGCAGTGCTTACATTAGTGCCTAGTAACGTCTCTAGAGGCAGTCACTGAGATCTCCACTACAGACGCTTCCTAGTCTATTACTATACAGTTTGTCTCACCGGTCTCACGTGGCGAGACTGGGGAGGCATGGGAGAAGGGGTGAGTAAAATCAACTTTTCAAAGTGATGCAAGGGGGACGCGAACCTAAATAGTTAATTAATACTATAGTGTCAGGAAAAAAAACATTTGTATTTCTGCACCATAGTGTTACTTTATGCCAAAAATGTTAAGATAAACATTTGGTGCAAAATACCAATAATATTTTTCTCAATATTCTTCTGCGTCACTGTCTCACCTCTACAATATCTTTGGTAACCCAAATTAACTTATTCCCTAATTAAGTCCTATAACTACAAAATATTATATATGCCCTTTTTACCAGCCTAAAGGAAAATCACTGGTGTTACCTTGATACCTTCTCTTCCTATAGGTCAACCTTGTCCTGTGTCAGTTGCATTAGGGTTTAGATATCTACTGTAAAGCACTGTAAAAAACAATATTGGCCTCGTCATGTTTGCTCTTAGCAATATTAAGACCATGGATCCACTACTGATTGGATCAAATATTTTACAAGTCTCTAATCTAACAAAATATTTCCACGATTAAAAATGCAACTTACTGTGAGTCATAACAAAGTAAATCAAGCATACCGAGCTATACTTACAAACTGATAAATGAAATGAAGTTTAATTATTCCCAAAGTCACAATATGTTTGTTTTTCTATGTTTCTATTTATATGTAATGTAAACGTATCTCATCGCGGTCTGACTGTTGACGTGGCACAGTGGTTACATCAAACATATAAAAAAACTGCTAAAACAAGAAATGGAAGAATGATTCATGTACGTAATCCAGCAGGAGATGGCCAAAGGAGCCAGCAGGAGATGCCTATATTGTAAGCAGCTTGTGTGAACTTAAATTGGATCTGTGTCAAATCTGAATTAGAGCTTATTGATCCCAGTATTTTGCTACTGGATGGGAAAAATACTATGACTCTCATTGTGCACATATAAAATTTCTGTCACAGAAGATGTATTTTTCTGATTAATAGTAAGACATGAAATATTACGGAATTTTAGAGTTGCTCATTTTTGAAAAAAAAAATTGGAATTCTTTATTTTTGCGAGAGATCGCTAAAATATAACAAGTCACATGAAACATACAATAACAAGCATGGTATGTTAACGAGAATTTTATAACATGACAGGAGGCTTCGTATTTGCTTAAGTCTCTCTTTACTAGAACTCCACAGCAGCACAGAAAACAACCAATCAGAAAAAAGTAAGGTACTATAAAACTCCCCTCCCCATGCATCATTGCCTCTTTCTTTGCTGCTCCGCATCAGTACAGGTCAGAGTACCTCTGCCTCCTGCTATTATTAGTTGGTGGCTCTGGGATTTGATTGACTTATCTATTATTTATATTTGTTACTCTAGTGATCATATTATATTTTTTTATGGATTTATATTTTTTATATTTTATATTTTATTTTTCATATTATATATTTATATATGTATTTATTTATTTTTTTATATATACATCTTGTATATTATATTTGTTTGTACTTTTCTTCCTATATCTAGCTATTTATTTTATGTTTTTGTTTGGTTATTTTTTCATATTGTGTGGTTTGGGGTTACTACCCCCCCTTTTTTACTGTCTCTGGGCTTCCCTGTTTCCTTGGGGTGGCCCCCTCTCATTGTGGTGTTTTTTGTGGGGTGTTTCCCAGGGATTCAGGCAGTTAACCCCTTCGTTCTTCTCCCATCCCCACTCTCTAACACCCCGCGGTTAACCCTCACCGCGGACTATGGACGCTTAGCTTGGGGTTCCAGGAGACTAGCTTTTGGCTAACTCCTCTGATTCCCCGTGCTCCAGGGTGAGTCTGCCGGCGCGCGGGGTATCTCGCGGTCAGGCGCGAGTACCCGGCGGCCCGGATCGCTCACGCACATGGCCACCTCGCCATGCGGCTCCCCCCTGGATCCACGTGCATCCGACCAGATAGAAGAGGGTGCGCCTGCTAAACGCGCCCCCTCTTCCTCCCATGGTGGTCGGACACAGAGTTTTTCTTCCCCACTGGGGTCTGGCTCTGTAACAGGGCTCATACAGAGCCAGAAGTCAGGTAGCTCACTATTTCTGTGAGTATCTGGACTACATTCATATTTTAGTTCACATTGATATTTGTAAGTGATTATTCCAGGCTTGTCTCTTGGATTCTCACTTTGCATATTTTCTGCATGGTATTTGTATGCTTTCATTGTATGTGTCCATTGTTTTCTTCACTACTCTCCTCTCATTATCTACCTCCTATTAGATTTAGCCTAAGCACATGTATGGTGGCTCAGTGGTTACAGACTTGCACTGGGGATTTTCATCCATGAGTTCAAATCCCCTGTATAGCAAGACATCAGTCTGTTGTGTAATTACATGCTGGCTGAAGGAACACGTGGATCATCTTTTGTTGGATCTATATGATGCAAGGACACGTGAAATTTTTATATTGCAAAATTATGGTTAACTACCAGTCCCTATGCTTCGGTATTTATGTACATGGTCCATCCATGGAGACAGAGACCAGACTACTCTAGTAAGATACTCACTATCCTGGGTGTATTTAAAAAGCTAAGCAGACCTATCTCTGGCTCAGATTGATATGAGAGACCAGTCTATGCTGACTCTATTTCTTTTCAGATGGCATGCTGGTGAGACATATACTGATGACGAATTCTCAAACAGGTCTGCAGCTTCATGTGCATGCCTTCTCAGTTTTAAATTAATCACGCTGTATGTCGTGATTCATGAGCACTATCATCACTGGACCAGGTTCAGCCTGTATGTGCTACGGCTGGTATACCACTATTTTGCCTGCTGGGCATTTAGGGACTGCCGGTCCTGGTTCAGGTTATTCACACGGCATTACGCTGTCTAAAAGGGTTGGTGTGTAGGGGTCCTATGTCACAGGATGCCCTGAGGATCTACGATTTCTAGGGACCTCTACCCGCGATACCCTTGTAAAGTGCTGCGGAATAGAATGGCGCTATATAAATACCATGTTATGATAATATAATAATGATCCGCAACCCAGGATTGGCCTGCTATGTCTGTGCCCTTAAGAACGGCCTGCTATGTCTGTGCCCATAAGAACGGCCTGCTATGTCTGTGCCCATAAGAACGGCCTGCTATGTCTGTGCCCATAAGAACGGCCTGCTATGTCTGTGCCCATAAGAACGGCCTACTATGTCTGTGCCCATAAGAACGGCCTGCTATGTCTGTGTCCATAAGAACGGCCTGCTATGTCTGTGTCCATAAGAACGGCCTGCTATGTCTGTGCCCATAAGATTGGCCTGCTATGTCTGTGCCCATAAGATTGGCCTGCTATGTCTGTGCCCATAAGATTGGCCTGCTATGTCTGTGCCCATAAGATTGGCCTGCTGTGTCTGTGCCCATAAGATTGGCCTGCTGTGTCTGTGCCCATAAGATTGGCCTGCTGTGTCTGTGCCCATAAGATTGGCCTGCTATGTCTGTGCCCATAAGAACGGCCTGCTATGTCTGTGCCCATAAGAACGGCCTGCTAGGTCGGTGCCCCATTTATTGGCCTCCTATGTCGGTGCCTATTTGTCTGGCCTACTAGGTCGGTGCCTATTTGCTTGGCCAACTATCCTGTGTCCATTAGTTTGGCCTGCTGGGCCTGCTCTATTGGTGCTGAACCCCCTTTTGGCCGCGGGCCTGGGGGAATATCACTGAGGAGAAGCCAGTGCCCACCAGTGACACGGAAATAGGCAGCTGTCCGGACAAGCACCATTGCCATACTATCCAAGAGGACACCTTATACGGCCATCTGGATATGGTAGGTAGGGTGAAGGCCCTAAACCTCAGACCTGAAGGGCAAGTTTTCTTACGAAGACTCGGACACACGTCCGCGGTTTGCGCCAGTCCGGCGATGGCGCATCTCAAAGGAGAACCTTGCACTGGCAAGGACCGGTACTCAGTCACCTACAGGAGAACGCGGTGTTTTCCTTGTCTTTATCAACTAACTCCGTATCTGCCTCCCGGTATCCATATAGCTATCGGTAGTTATTCCTGCGTAAGGTTAGCTCCTGGCCCTGTGCAGTGGGTCTTACTTGTCTTGCCTTCCGGCCTGCTATTTGCCTTCTAGCTGAGATAGAATTTGCGTTTTTACTCATACCTACGTTATTGTTGTCTTTTTCGTTTTTTCGTGACTTCCTTTTCCTTTTGCTCGGGTCGTCGAGAGGCCTGACTTGACCTCCTCCGACCTCCCGGGTGCTCGTGGATTGCGGAGAACGTCTCCTGCTTTCCTCAGACTACCAACGGTCCGCCTGGAACCCGCGCGTGCGCACGGGATCCGGACGGTCAGTTGATAGTTTTACCATCGTTTTTCCCGTAGATTACCCTCAGCCTTATGCTGATACTCGTATTTGGTGTACCCTTAGTTGGTCACCCTGAGTCTCTAGGGACTCTAGCTTGGATCACAGGAGGGTGCGGCCCTCCATCACTTCGATCCGAGGACATTTTATCTTCTGGAGCAGAGAGCGAACCCCTCTCAGATACGGAGCCGGACACTGATTTGTTATTAGAGGGCGCACCCCTCCCTCTCCCTCAGCCAGGGACTGAGCTGGATACAGGGGTCATGTTTGGAGGAAACATTCTCATAGAGAGGTACGGTCACGGATGCAGACTCTACTGTTTGGTTATTTACGGGTACGGCCCGCTCAGACTATCAGCCGGACGTTAGCACGTTATTTGATCACATTAGTAGAGAGCGCGGCTCTCTCATACACTCGACGCTCTACGGTGCCATCCGTTTGTTCATCACACAGGCTTGTGCCTGTGCAAGACATCGAGGACTACATGGAGGGGCGTCCCTCCTGCATTCAAGTAGATCTGACGTCCGTGCTACTGGTTCCGATATAGAGGACTGCCTGGTTCATGCAAGATATCCATATTTAGACTGGATTCCTCTAGTCTATCTCCTGCAATGGAGGGATATTCTCACAGAGGTATAACGAGGGGTGACTCCCGCTTATTTATACACATTCCTGGAGATGGTTCGGCTATCGGATGGAACTCAGGTATTATGTGAGTGCAGGTTCGGGTATATTCGGCACCATAGAAAGCAGAGGATTGCTTTCTGTTTTTTGGATATCCAGACCATTGTAACAACTGCTCAGACAGTTTTTCTCCCATATTTAGGTGGCAGGAGATACGGGGACCTACATGGAGCAAACGGGCTCTGCCTTGCTCGGGTAACAGGATTAAGGAGGGCCTATTACCCGCTCTGAAGGTACAAACCGTACGTATGGTTCACATGGTAAGACCGGGAAACCCGGTTTGTCTTGACCTCCCCGGTCATCAGATCTTGGGATAAGATGGCAGGACTGCCCCGTCTCCTCGAAACGCATACCTGGTGATCAGGGTTCGGAGATGGAGGACCCTCCGTCTATACTCTAGTTATTCCTCACGGGAGCCGTTTTTGTTGGATTCGCGCTATCCTACTCTTCAACTATCGTCGAGGAGACCTACGAGACATTATGGTGGTACCTGGTATACCACGACTCCTACACAAACATCTTTCACTCTTGGACGGGGGCATTTCTGGATGGGAATCTGCGTTCCTGTTTGCACTTTCCATTCCTTGGAAGATTTCTGGGATTCCCTATTCCCAGAATAGTCGACCACCGTTCCTCCACCCAAGTTCAGTTCGGAACCCTGAATGGACGTCCTTTGGAGCCTTTTCTCTACGGCGTCCGAAGTTTACACAGTCCGTTTGGAATATTGGAATCACTTAGTATGCGGCTGGTTTGGCCACACTATTGCCTGCATTATGAATTTATGCTCGGATGTGACACCCCACCGGGTGGAACAGGAAGGTACGAAAGTTCCTCCTCGATTACTTTTGCGATTTTGGTGGTGGTCTTCGGTGCATTCCTTGGAATTGGAGATCTCCCTGCAAGGCCGCATCGCCGAATGGCCCTGGCACGATCGGAGGAGCCGCCTTACGGGTCATGAGTTGAGACTTGGTGTCAGTTTTCTCCTCGCGACCCTAGGTCCTAGATCGGATTTCGAAGTTATACAACTACAGGAATGTGGCTAATAGGTCAGCCTACCAGCTCATGGACCGACTTCTAGGAAACAGGTTGCTACACCACGTACAATGGATTTACCGGCGGATGGTGCTTTCTTTCCGTATCTGAGATTCTTCGTCGGTTGGCATCTTCTTTGACCCGTCGGCTGTCATCTATCGTATTTGGAAGGTCCAATTAGGATTACTCTGATATTTCCTGGAATAATTACCAGCGACACAAACAGCGTTGGATTGGTGAACTGAGCGTTGAAACAGCAAATACGAAGCCTCCTGTCATGTTATAAAATTGTAGATTATGCTAGCTTTAGTGTACCTATAATCTTAATTTTATTAATGACAGGAGGCGAGTATTTCCCACCCATTCTTGTCCCTCCCTTGTTTAAGGTTATAGTTTAGATTATCAGGTAAGTATGCAACTCTGTTTGTTGTCTCTGCTATCTGTCGCTTGTTCCTTATGTCTGTGTTTTTTTCCATAAGTAGGGTTGGGATATTTATATATTAGGTTAATTTTGTTGCTACGTTGGGTACCTACATGTTTATTCAGAGTACATTTCATTGGATAATCAACCTGTTCGATTCTGTTTTTCTCTCGTTTCAGTTTACAGTCCATCTACACTATCTAGTTTGACGGTTACACTTGGATGGTGGACATCGTTATATTCATCGTATCTAGGACTTCGTTTCTTCCCCATGATGTTCTCTGCCTTTTATTCTGTTTTGTCGCAGCTTGAAAGAGGAAATGATGCATGGGGAGGGGAGTTTTATAGTACCTTACTTTTTTCTGATTGGTTGTTTTCTGTGCTGCTGTGGAGTTCTAGTAAAGAGAGACTTAAGCAAATACTCGCCTCCTGTCATTAATAAAATTAAGATTATAGGTACACTAAAGCTAGCATAATCTACAATTTTAAGCGTAATTCCACTCATTTTTTTTATTTTTGTGGTGTGGATACCCTCTCTGGGCAGTGCGCCTTAAGGCTGTCTATTTCAAATAAGGGTTCTGGTTTCGGAGCTTCTAGCGCCTCATTTCTCTTGTCTCCGCATAGCTATGTGCCATGCGCTCCTCTAAGGCGCCTTGTGGGGTGAGTGGTTGGGAGTAGCTTTCCTAAGCAGTAATATTCTGCTTGAGTATCAATTGCATGTTCGGAAGGCCTAGAACGTGGGCCTTAAAAAACAGGGAGACAAAGTTTAGACCTCTGCACGTTCTATGAAAGTGGGTGGGGTATAACTGAACACAGTGCTAGTCCAGCAGCTTATGGAGCCAGTTTAAATAGATTAAGAGGTATGGGGGAATATTTTTCTCTTTAATTTAAAATTTAATTTTAGGTGTTTGTGTATGGACAGTCCTGTTTGACTTGCTTGCAGGGATGCCCGTCATCCTGGCACAAGTGACCTACATCCTATCGCTGGCATGCCATCTCCTTGGCCTTCTGTCTTTTATACACTTTCAATTTTGTTTTGATGACTAGTCTTGTATATTCATTTTCAGATTAATGCAAATTCAGGCAAATTGTGGGTGCTTGGTTCATTCTTCCTATCATTGGAATAATGAAAAAAAAATAGTAAAGTAAATTAGTTCATGGAAAAAAATTCATCCATGCAATTTATTTATTAATTTTTTTTAATTTTAATTACAAGAAGGAGGTGGCTGTTACATGGAAGCAGTGGGCAGCAGCATTGCTATCTACCACTTTCTACCACCATTCATCTGTATTGTTGGATGGGGCGTAAATGATCTACCATAGGGGTGGAGCAGCAGTTAACCCTCACCAGGCTCCTCATCTATTGCTTGTGGATAAGGGATTAAAATGGAAATGGAGAAGGCACTTCCAGCTCTTATTCCCCATGGCTAGTGGTATAAGCTATCTTTGGTATAAGCTATCTTTGGTATAAGCTATCAGTACTGCTTCACACTGATAGGCTTTTATATTTTCAATGTCAGTGGGACAGGAGTGCTCATAATATAGGGGTGAAACATTTAGCCAGATCCTCCCCCCATTTCAAGTATAACCCTTCTCACAGTCCACCGGATGGGAGGAAAAAAAGGGGCATGGTGCTCTGTTCCCCATTGCTTTCATGTCTACCCCTCATCCACAAGAAATAGGTGAGAGCCATAAGAGGACCATTAATGAGATCTCCTTCGGATCACGTGACCTCAATTCCAAAACATGAAGCATGGGGGTGGAAAGAGTGACGGACAGCAGCACTGATACTTTCTGTTCTTGTACATTTGACTGCCCCATCTTGTAACTAAGGGAGGGGGCAATGAGTAAGCAGGTATGTAGCCGTCTTGCTCCTAATGTTTGTAGGGACATCCGGCTAGATCACCCCTATTTTAAGTACATTCCCATCCCACAGCCCAGGGGATGGAAGTAGAAAAAGGAAAGAATATTTCCCTCCGTTGCTTTAATTTTTAGCTCCTGACCCTCCAGCTGGGGAAGAGGCGATAATGCATTGGGGTTTTTTTTATTTTGCTAATTCACTGAATAATAATGAAATTCGGTTTATCTGAATCGTTTTTTTTTTTTTAAATTTCAGACAAACCAAATCACACAAACAAAATGTTATCTCCATGTACCAGTTTAGCTATTACAGTATGGTAGATTGCCAGGTTCCCTTACAGACACAATGTACTCATAGCGTTCCTCATTTGTTGCACATATGCCGAGCATCAGTTGGGAACAATGGTTTGTAAAGCACTGTGGCTATGCACAGTTGGAGGCATAAAACGTTTTGTGACAATCATGTCCCCCCACAAATCAAAGCAAGCTTTTGATGCAGAAAACACAAGATGACCAGCTTGGGGCTTGGGCCTCTGAGTTTACAATATTAAAAAAAAAAAAATAGTACCTTCAGGACATAGCTCAGGCATCTTTTATACTTCTGCAAGAAAATTGTCATTGCTGTGGTTCAAGATTGTGTTTTACTGATTCTGCATATTTGCTACCAAGGCTGACCTTGGATTTCTGTGACAATATAACTGAGCGATGTCCTAGAAATTGTATGCAATCTCATACATCCTGAACTCGTCCACACCAATGCTTTGCTTAGTGTAATATTTTGTATGAACAAGGCAGGACTGGAAATAATTCAAACAGGCTGGGATATAATGAGATACTATGTGGCATAATGAGAGTCTGTGATCTAGATGGGCTGCTGACCTTCAGTCTCCTCCTCTACTGCGGTCTATGAAAATATTAGAAAAAAAAGATTGATGAGAATAATGGCGCCGTGTGGACACAAAGAGCAAGATAGCATTTTGGGACAGGTAGAGACGAACCACATTCCTATCTTGAAGTTGCTATAAAACCGAAAGTACAAGCAAATTAATTTAGTTCAAAAGCATTATTGGCCATTGGCGGTACCCTTATAAGATAAGCAGGGATACCCGGGATCTCTTAATAACTGAGGATGGCCTGATAAAATGGTGTTTCCTTGCAATTTTTGTATATTTATTGTAACATGTGAAAGGTTTAACTACTGATAGCTGAGTCTATAGGTGCCACTAATAAAGAAGAAACAGTAAAAAAAAACTATAATTATATACTATTTTATATTCAATAAATATATATTATATACATATACAATTATTATTATTTTTTTTATTTTTATTTTTTTACGGTTCCTTCTTTTTTCACTCTGGTATTCTGTGAACCAAATGATGGGAAAATGCACCTATCAAAAAATATATACATACTGTTTATATTATGTGTATATTTTGCAGTACGCTTACTGGCCCATATTCACAACCTTTCATCTGAATCGTTTATCCTGAAACGATTGCATGGACTGCACTGAAATGCCACATGGACGTATCCCAAATTTAGACAGATTTGGCCGTACTGATTTTTTTTTGCTGCGCGCAAGTCTACTGTATATCATCTGTTGGTCTGTCTGTTTATCTAATCTGTCTGTCAATTTCTCCATTTATGCACGCATGCACGTACGCACACACACACACACACATACACACGCACATGAACTAGCATGATTAGATTAATCTTGTCACAAGATACTCAAGTGACAATACTATTCAAAGCATCTTATCAAAGCCAAAACAACTACTACCAATGCATGATGCCATTATGGCCTGTAGGGGGCTCCCACAGTCTATTGAAACAGTATTTCCATGCAGAGTTGTATTGCTTAACCCAGATATACTGGGCGCAGCTGGAGGTTGGGTAAGGTCACCGAGTTCTTTAAAAAATAAACAATGCAACGTTTTCTACAATCCAGTTACTACGATGCATTTATTACATGTCTATCAATGGGTTGTAAATTTTATTAATTCTTTAATATTAACAAGTCCAATGATTACATTTATTATTATTATTTTATTATTATCATGTGATATTTTATTACATAATATTTAGACCATTGAACTTTGGTTGTTTAACATTTTAAACATGTTTTAATTTTTATTTTTTTCAGGATAATTAAAAAAAAAATACATAGATTCCAATTTTTAATCTCTAGGTTTATGGTTGGGATAAAAACATATTTGACACAGACAATGTTAGATTAAAAAAAGCAATAACAGTTATTCTAAATAATATATGATAAACATGATAATCTCCATAGTTGGGGAATTGTGCACTTCCTGTTCTTTAAAATGCATCCATTCTATACATATTTTATAGCAACCAGCCCATTTGACATATTTGAATGGATGGTTGCCATGGTTTCCTTTATTCAAATTATAAGCTGGATCAGACAGAAGTCGGGGGAAGGGAAATTCTGTTTATGCGTGAAAACAACGTATATGTGTTGGTCAATCACAGCTGTGCTTTTTATTAGAAGCCGAGCATCGCACAGAGTGAGACTAGTCTGTGACAGCATATAACATTTGTTACATTGTATTATTCATCTAACAGCACAAGGCAATATCGAAAATGTAACATAAAAGAATTAAAGGGACTCCTCGGGGCAGCCATCTCCCCTAATTCATCAAGATGAAATTTTAACTATTTGTAACCAACATACACAGAAAATCATCATATTTATGTGTAAGCATGGTACTAAATTGTATAGTACAATTGTATAGACTTACTCATGTAATTATTTTTAATGTGTTGTTTATTGTTGCTTTTTTCTTTAAAAAAGCAAAAATACATATGAGCAATTAGTGAGGGGTTTGAAGATCTAGGGAGGGACGACAAGTGGAATGCTTTACTTTATTGATTTTTTTTGATTGGGTAACACAAATTATAGATCAGGGTGGTGCAGAAGACATTGCTTACCTAGATTTCAGTAAGGCTTTTGACACTGTTGCACATAGAAGGCTTATCAATAAACTGCAATATTTAAGTTTGGATTCCAATATTGTTGAATGGGTAAGGCAGTGGCTGAGTGACAGGCAACAGAGGGTTGTAGTCAATGGAGTATATTCGAAGCTTGGGCTTGTCACCAGTGGGGTACCTCAGGAATCTGTACTTGGACCCATTCTCTTTAATATTTGTATTAGTGATATTGCAAAAGGCCTTGATGGTAAGGTGTGTCTTTTTGCTGATGATACTAAGATATGTAACAGGGTTGATGTTACAGGAGGGATAAGCCAAATGGATAATGATTTAGGTAAACTAGAAAAATGGTCAGAGTTGTGGCAACTGACATTTAATGTGGATAAGTGCAAGATAATGCATCTTGGACGTAAAAACCCAAGGGCAGAGTACAGAATATTTGATAGAGTCCTAACCTCAACATCTGAGGAAAGGGATTTAGGGGTGATTATTTCTGATGACTTAAAGGTAGGCAGACAATGTAATAGAGCAGCAGGAAATGCTAGCAGAATGCTTGGTTGGATAGGGAGAGGTATTAGCAGTAGAAAGAGGGAAGTGCTCATGCCATTGTACAGAACACTGGTGAGACCTCACTTGGAGTATTGTACGCAGTACTGGAGACTGTATCTTCAGAAGGATATTGATACCTTAGAGAGAGTTCAGAGAAGGGCTACTAAACTGGTTCATGGATTGAAGGATAAAACTTACCAGGAAAGTTTAAAGGATCTTAACATGTATAGCTTGGAGGAAAGACGAGACAGGGGGGATATGATAGAAACATTTAAATACATAAAGGGAATCAACACAGTAAAGGAGGGGACTATATTTAAAAGAAGAAAAACTACCACAACAAGAGGACATAGTCTTAAATTAGAGGGACAAAGGTTTAAAAATAATATCCGGAAGTATTACTTTACTGAGAGGGTAGTAGATGCATGGAATAGCCTTCCAGCTGAAGTGGTAGAGGTTAACACAGTGAGGGAGTTTAAGCATGCATGGGATAGGCATAAGGCTATCCTAACTATAAGATGAGGCCAGGGACTAATGAATGTATTTAGAAAATTGGGCAGACTAGATGGGCCGAATGGTTCTTATATGCCGTCACATTCTATGTTTCTATGTTTCTGTGAGGGCTTGTACAAAAACACCTGAAATCCACCATTTCCAATAATTATCCGAACATTAAAAGCAATTCTGCTAAGCCTTGGAATTTTATTTTGTTCAACTTGAAGGAGACAAAAAGCACCGGGGATCCTTCAAACAAAGATTACAATGAAATAATATGATGATTTTATTTGGGAACCTCTATATACATCTGTATGTACGTAAGTAGAAGTTCCTAAAGTGTGGAGCTTGCCCTGTGGTACTCATTCACTCAACAGATCTGATACATTTTAACTCACTCAAACTGTTACATATTAATATATGAGGCAAGTCTCACCCTTTGGAGTGGTCCAGAACCAAAATGCCATTCATTAGTCTTCCTGTAACACCATTTTCGAAAATTGGTTCTCTGTAAAATAAATCTGATCTGTGTGGCATGTTTTTATTTACAAAATATGAACCCCAAAAGATAAAAGATATGAACAATTGTAAAAACAAGCATCTATACAGTACATCTCAGGTAGTGTAACATATGAACCGAGGGTTTTAGTTATTTATAGTTAGAGACTGTTTCTACAGAGGCCTACTGCTGTCTTGCCTAGAGGAGGCCATAGCTGAAGTACTATACATGCTTGTGTCATGCTCAGTAAGCTAGCAGTGCCATCAATACGTTAACAGCCAGTAAATCTAAAAGAAAGGTAATATTAGGTGCCGGGAGACATACAAATGTTAAGAACACTGGCTTTGTAAGATGGCATCGCTGTGGCAGAAACACCCGCTGTCTGGCTGGCTATGTATTACTGTTGGTCTTAATCGAGTGGAGAGGTGTGGGAGGGGGATGGGGATTAAGGGAGTCTAGCTGGCCGTAGTGGCATACAAAGGCGTGAAATGCCTTTTGGCATTGGGGTACAAAAAATAATGTGAAAGATTCTGAACATAAAACAAAACTATCTTTGAGCTGCAATGAGCACAAGTCCCTGGCATTAGCCAGGTTGCTGTCAAAAGCAATATCCAGAGCTTTAGTGGGAATTGACTCAACCTATAAGGTTACAATTAAATGTACCCATCTAAAATAACATATAACAGTGAGTTTACTTCGAACCGCTATTGGATATTGTCCCCATGTAAGAATATCAGTCGACAGTAGGCTGAGGATTCCATGGTTTGGGGGTGGCTAGTGCCCCCCAGGTATGTTTTAGGTCTTCAGAGAAAAAATAAAGGTAAGGATCCAGCAATAAAAGGTTAACCATCTTCAAACCGCTAGTGGTAGAAGTCCTTATGGTTGTAGAGGACACTTTGTGGCTGAGATTCCCTCAATTCAGGTGGTGGCAATCACATATGTGTCTAGCTTTCCTCCTTGAGGCACAAATGGTGTGATCTTTGCTGGATCCCATTGGTGCTTTGTAGGATTGTTGCCTGGATGTTTGTTAGGTGCTACAGTGTCCCCTGGCAAGCCAATCGGTTGCAGTATTGCAGAATCTCCCCTCTGATCCACAATAGAGTGAGCTGTATTGTTATGCAGGACTTGTAATGCCATTGGTGAGCACCATCGATATCCTGTGTTGTTTTCCTTGAGTAGGGTCATAAAGGGTTGAAGGGATCTTCTCCACTGTAGGATATCCCCTGACAGGTCAGCATAAAAGGAGAGGGTCATGTTTCAAATTTGTATGTAGCGTGTTTCCTTTGAGAGCAGTTAGGACCACTGCTATATCACCACAAGGTCTCTGGGAGCCAGAGCTGGAGTCCTCTGGGGCTTAGGGATCCTGAAGGCAGCATTTATGTTTGTATTTATGGCCTGCTTAGGGGCCAAAAGGACTCCGATTTGTCCTCCGGGATGCCTCTGATTTTCACGTTATTGCAGCGCCTTTGTTCATCAAGCGTTGCAAATGGTTGTTCTGTTTGGGCTTGCTGCGTCTTGAGTGCCTGCACCTCCAGTTGGAGCTCTGCAATGGATTGGGCCTGCTTGTCAGAGGAGGGCTCCACCACCCAAATGCGATTGACCAGGCCCGTGAGGTCAAATCAAAACTGGGCCACATCAGCCTGGATTACTTTCTGCATGGCTCCCAGCATGCTTTTCAGCGTTGCTTCAGTTACTGGGCAAGAATCCCCCAGATTAGGGGTCTGCAGTAACAATGGGGCAAACATGCCAGTGTCACATCCAGTGTCAGTGTCAGAGGAATTTGTGTATTCCTCGTGGTTGTGATCTTGGGCACATGGGCACCTCCAGCTTGGTGGAACAAATCACCTATATTTTCTCCTGGCTTGTGTTTGTCTGGCTTTTGTTTTTTTGTTTTTCATCCCATGGTACTTGTTGATCCGTGGGGTGTGCTCATGGCTAAGTAACTCGCCGATAAACACTGATTTAGTCAGTATAGAAGCAGAGCCCCTCTAGTGTGCGTCCATCTAGGTCTGCTGCCAGGCCTCGTCCCCTAGCTTAATTTAATTTTGTGTGCAAGGATTAGAAAAGTCTTGACAGGTGCACACCAAAAAGTAAAACATTTAGAAAAAGCACACGAAAAGTGAAATTGTATCATCCAGGAGAAAGTATTAATTGATCTTTGACAAACAAATACACCTATGAACTTGGGATGAATATATATATATATATATATATATATATATATATATATATATATATATATGTAGACTGTATATACTCGAGTATAAGTCGAGTTTTTCAGCACATTTTTTGTGCTGAAAAACCCCAACTCGACTTATACTCGAGTCAATGTCTGTATTATGGCAATTTATATTGCCATAATACAGACAGGGGGCTGTGGGGGCTGGCAGAGAGGGTTTACTTACCTCTCCTGCAGCTCCTGTCAGCTCCCTTCTCCTCCGTGCCGGTCCGGTCAGCACCTCTGTCAGCTCCCAGTGTATGTCTCGCGAGAGCCGCGGGGTCATAGTGCGGCTCTCGCGAGACTTACACTGGGACTTGCAGAGGGAGCTGACCGTACCGGCGCGGAGGAAAAGGGAGCTGACAGGAGCTGCAGGAGAGGTAAGCGCTCTCTGCCAGCCCCCTCCACTGAACTGCCAATGCCACTGGACCACCAATTTGTGAGAGTCCCCCTTCCTGCCATGTATCAAGCAGGGAGGGAGGGACAAAAAAAATATGAATAAAAAATTTAATAATAATATTTAAAAAATAATAATAAAATAAAAAATAATAACATTATAACAAAAAAATTAAAATAATAATTGAAAAAAAGTAATAATAAAAATGCCCACCCCCCACCAAGGCTCTCCAACACATACACAAACACACACTGCATCACACACACTCACACTGCATTCATACACACACACTGCACTCATACACACACACTGCATTCATACACACACACTGCACTCATCTATGTTCAGGAAAATGGCCCTAAACACACAGACATTCGCACATGAGTGGGGAATCCCTTAATCTATGTTCGGTGAAATTTTCCAGAACATAGATTAGAGGGATTCCCTGTTCTGTTGCGTTTGTCTATGTTCAGGGACATTTACCCGAACATAGAAGAACGTAGCAGAGCAGGGAATTGCTTAACTCCTCACTTACCGACCAATTTGTTCTACTTACTTTGGTAAGTGAGGAGTGTCTGTGTTTATATATATATATATATGTTTGTGAATATATATATATATATATATATATATATATATATATATATATATTCCCAAACAGAGTGCACTCGAAGGTCTTAGTAGAATCAAAATGTGCTTTTATTCAGCAACTTCAGTGAATACAAATCTAAATAAAAGCATGTTTTGATTCTACTAAGACCTTGGAGTGCACTCTGTTTGGGTATATATAAATTGGCTGGAGGCAGCACCAAGGCAAATACAAGACCAGGAGCAGCAAGTGCGGTTCAAGGATATTATATATATATATATATATATATATATATATATATATATATAATATATTTATCAGAGAGGGCATTCACAGTCTTATAAGGTCCAATCACACAGACTCTCTTAGAAGTAATCTTATTTTTATGTCAATTTTCAAAGATAAGGTATATATATATAGATAGATTTTTTTTTCCACCTGGCTCATTTATCAGTTGATAATAATATAACATATTATATGATCTATTGCATTCTTCAGACTCTCAGAAAAGTTTTATTGTAATTCATGAAAAATTGTTGTTTTGGTCAATGGAACATATTTTACTGAACGGTAAAAATATTCCCAACTGCCTAACTACAAAGTAAAATACAATGTACGTGCTATATTTGTCTTCCTGCTATGGACTTGACTATTATTAATTTCAAAGAAATTTTTTTCACCTCTTGCCTCTAGTAATTTTCTCTTCTTTTGTTCTTTTATTACCTTTCACCAGGAGCAATTCCTGATGATTAGAGCTATTCCTTTGAAGATACCCTAGCATTACATTGTTACTATACAAAGCTGCCTGCATGCAAACATATGCTCTCGATTCAACAGATAACATGACAGATACATAGATAGATAGATATATCGATAGATAGATAGATAGATAGATCGATAGATAGATAGGCATCTTCAGCAAAGAGAAGGTATAGACTCATTCATTCTATGTAGCCTGCTGGGTGCCAGATACCAGTGATCGTCAGAGGGCATCCACATGATGATAGCAATTAGTGCTACCCTTTAAGACATTAATCAGTTTCCCCCTTTTCCATTCTGACAATTGCGGACCATCCTCTGTTGCGTATCGTTTCATAAACTTGTAGATTGGGCTTGATATAGTATTCTCCGGCACCCTATAGCAGGGAGAGAACATTTTAGGCTTTTATACGGTTACCCAGCATCTCTGCGGCAACATCTGAAATGGCACTCCAGGTGGGAAGCTGGGATTAGTTCTTGTGATGACCTGTGAGCTAACAATGCTAATGTGTTGTAGTAAGGAAAAATATAACTAGGGGGTAATTGGTGCTTTTCCTGTAGTTGCAGGATAGGTAGTAAAATTAAATGTTCCACTTTGGTCACCCATTTAGCAATCCACTTTTGTAATGATAACCATGGTGAGATTGCCATTATGGCTGGTAGGGGTGCTACATATAGGTAATGTCTATTCAATACCAAAAATTGGTATCAGACCTTAATGGTGATCTTAATGGTATGGAATTTCCCATCAATATTTTTGGGTATCAATAAAACATTTAACATTGAAAGGGAAATCTCCTGATGGACTTCCATGTCAACCCATTAGAGTTTGCCTTTTGGTAAGTGTAGCGAAACCACTGTTTACATTGTGGAAGCCTTGCAATAAAGGGCTACATTAGGGAGTTCCAAGCCTCCTTTGGCTGTGATGACTTTTTTTAATGGTTTTGCAGGAAGAAGCTGGGTTAGCAATGGGAAATAGTCTAAATATATGTAGCAATCTAGGGAGCAGCATAATTTTTCTGCCCAGGTAAATGTATAGTTTTCCATTTTATCAATTCCACTTTTATTTCCTGCAACAATGGGCTACTTATATTTACAAAGAGATTTAGGCAGTTTGATTTCTAAATAAGTAATGTGATGGGGTCGCCAATCAAAGCGATATCTCGCTTTACATTCAGAGATCAATGTGACTGGTAGGCGGCCAGGGGACATCTGGTTAGCCTGATTGAGTTTATAGAATGAGATTTGTCCGTATTTCTGTTAGAAGGTGCAAAAGTGCTAAATTGGAACTTTCAGGATTTCTTAATGTTAGTATAATATCATCTGTGAATAATGATTACCGGTTGTCCATTCCTTTAATAGGTCTTGTTGTATTTTTTGAGCTAGTGGCTCTAGAGAGAGTATAAAGAGAAGAGGGGGAAAGTGGATACCACTGACAGGAGCCATTAGTTAGCCAAAAACCTCCAGTGAAGACCCTTGCTAATGGAGTGTTACATAATTCCATTATGCCTGTTATGAGGCTTGGGGGGAATGTAGCCAAAACACATTTCATAAAAGCTAAGTTTAGTCTGTTGAAGCCCTTTACAACATCCAGCGCCAAGAAACGGCCTTGACATAGGAGAGATAATATTAATACGTTTCCTTGTATAGTCCGAGCCATGACAAGAACAGACAAATGCTGATCATCAACTATAATATTTGATATTAATCGGTAAGCAAAGATATGGGATGGAAGTTTGGTAATTATATTGCCTTAAGTATTTTAATTAAAATACATTTTGACTTATTATAGTTGCATTTTAGCATGTTTTTAATGTGTTACATATTTCTTTGATTTCTGTTCTTGTCTTAATTGTTTAAAGCGATTTGCTTTGCTATCCTTTGGCTCTCAATAGGCTCTTTCAGCCTTTCCATTTTCCCACCTTTTTTAATCACCTTACACAGCAGGGCTTTTATTCTGAGGTGAGTTTCCTCTAATAAATCTTCATCCTTCTGACCTCAGTTGTACAAACTGTTTCAGACAACCTTTTTCCCTCTACCTTTTCTCAACCCATATATTTCTCTAGGTTTTTACCTAATGCTCCCCACCTTTCATTTTAGGTTATTGTATAACCCCTCGCTATATCAATACTTGGACTTTTACAGTTGTTTCCCAAGGGTGTCCCCCTTTTGATCTATTCATATGTTTTTCCCTATAATTACCTGTGGTAAATTTAAAAATCTCTTGTCTGCATCAGCTTATTGTGGGTGATCCCCACTTCACTGTTATTGCCTCTGCATTGTGGGTGACCCCCACTTTTGTCTGCATTATTTAACTTTTGTGACTGACACCACTTAAAATTTGTGGGTGACCCCCACTTGCTTCCCATTCTGGACTTATTATGGGAGAACCCCACTAATTATTCATTGCTCACTCGCAGATTTTATTTGTGGGTAACCACAATTTATCAAACCTTCAGTTTACTATACGGATTTCTTGTTGGGTGAATCCCCCTCTACTTTAATCTATGTTTCGCAAGGGTGAACCCCTTTGATTGCTTACAGTGTGGGCAACCCCCACTATACTGCATATTCTATGGGTGAACCCCACTATATTTCTGAGTGACCCTCGGACATTACTGGCCTTATTTTTTCAATACTTGGGTGAATCCCAAATAACTACCACATACAGCCTTTTCCCTTAATTTAGAGAATCAACATTCCTATTATTATTTAATATTGTGTATAGCAGTACATCTTTATCCATTCACTTTTAGTTTGATAAGTGACAGTTAAGTGAATAACTGATCAGACAGACCCAACAATCTCTACTGAGTTGCGGACTTGGCTCTATTCTGCTATAAAATGGAGTCTATACCAAAAGCACAATCTTCCACTGACACTAATCGTCCCACTCACCATGACTATGACTCCGAGGACTCACATCTCTCGGATCTAGAGTGACACCCGTGCAAACATCCCTTGAAAGGGAATAGCACTTCAGCAGGCAAAGGTAAGATCCCTGCAAAAACATTTAAATTATTCCTGCCACCTTTTTTGCAGGATGACTCAGACTCTTTAGAGGTTTCTTCTTCCCAAAACCTTCAAAGGATAATGACTAATGACAGGGACTCCAGCAAACAATAAATAAATAAAATAAAAAAAAGAGATCAACTTAATGACATAATCCTGGATGCTTCTGGCCAACCACATTATGACCCTAGAGTTATTCGGCACCCTTGCTCTGCTGAATAGCACCTCCAGAACATGCTACAAACTTTTGTAAAATGTGGCTTTACAAACCCTTGAAAAGGAAATCCAAGCCTAGTTAGGGGCTGAGTGCCCCAGGCATACTATCCCAGATAAGGTGGCATTGATGCCAGAATTTGACCCTATGCTTGTCACTTTCCTTATCAAATCAGGCACGGATCTGCATAAGGGCATTGAGCAGAGTCTAAAGGCGACCCAAGATAACATTTTACAACTTTTCATGTTTTCTGATGAAGCACTAACTATTAACAAATTTGATCTTCACACTGTGTGGCCAAGATGGCCATATCCACGGAAAGGTGTAAAGCAGCCTTTTACAAATAGATGCTAAATTTGCCGGCTTAAGTTCTAAAGAACTAGGGCCAGAAGTCAATGGCTTATTGTTTGGAGACAGCTTCATGAGAGACCTTAAGAAACACATTACTGTCTTCACAACACTTAATAAGCTCACTTCTCCTTTTGTTCCCAAAACACACATGTTTACGAGAGAGCTGGTCGCTACAGAGGCCAAGCCAACAGAAGGGTTGCCTTCATAGGCTACAGGCCTTGACACTCTGAATATTGGAATTTGTGCACTACCCACCCTTACCATTGTTAGCTATTCATGAATAAAGGATCAGAGGACTTAAGTCTGCTTCCCTGCTTCCCTCCGCAGTCGTAATGCCCTTACGTCAATGTACCTATTGTAGGTCGATTAATCAATTTTCTCAAACAGTGGGACATGTTCTCTCAAGACCAATGATTCCTACACATTGTTAAAGGATTCCAAACATATTTTGTTACCTTTTCCAGTCAAAAGGCCTCCCCAATGGCATTTTACATTCAGAACTATGCAAACTACTGAAGAGGAAAGCGATCGAACGATTGCACTTCCCACATACATTTCTCATCAATGTGCTTCTGGTCCACATAAATACAGGAGATCTCCGTCCAGTAATCAATCTCAGAGACCTAAACCAACGTGTTTTGTACCATCATTTCAAGATGGAAGGCATCCATCTTCTATGACCTCCTATGCGTGGTAGACTGGTTCTCTCGCTTTGACGATTCTGGTCACACAAAGCCATTGCACATATCTTCAATTCCAATGGCAAAGAGACATTTGGCAGTTCACCTGCCTTCCCTTCAGCCTTTGTTCTGTATCATGGTGCTTCACCAAGTTAATGAAGCTAGTCATGGCATTACTTCGCTCTTAAATGATTCACTTCATTATAAATTTGGATGACATTCTGATCATTCAAGATCCACACACACTTCGTTATCACATGGATATGACCTCAGCACTACTACAAAACTTAAGTTATGTTATCAATTTTCAGAAATCAGTTCTGGAACTTTTGCAGACCATTCAGTTTCTGGGATTTCAAGGAGATTCCGTGCAAGCAATTCTACAGTTGCCCTCCACCAAACTCAAAACCATTAAAAAAGACATTAGAAAATGATTGTGTGCTCAACTGACATGCCTACAAGACTTGACACATATAATAGGCTTCCTCTCTGCATCCATCCAAGCTCCATTTCCAGGACCTTTGCACTATTGAGCAATGCAGCATTAGAAAACCGTTTATCTGCATCGATCTACGTCATGTGACCAACTAAAATCACTGACAGAAGTGATTGGTGGCTTCACAATATGGATGTATAGAATAAGATGGCCATCTTTGGCTCACATCTGGACTTTGTTCTAAAGTTGGATGCCAGCCTCCTCGGATGGGGCGCGACTTGCTCCAATCTTTAGATTGCAGGTCTTTGGTCCCCAGTGCAACAAGCCCTTCATATAACTTGCCTGAATGTAACTGCGGGCTCTTTTGTAATCCACAGTTTTGCCAAGGTCGCATTCAATTGTTCCCTAGTGCTGCGGATAGATAACATATCTGCAGTCCGCTACTTGCATCGTCTAGGGGGAATCACAATCCAAACTGTTCTCTGACCTCATGAGAGACCTCAATCAGTTCTGTCTGGACAGAAATCTTTCTATTCGAGCAGAATACCTACCAGGCAAAGACAATCTGGTCACAGATTGGTTTTACTGTCACTGGAGGGATGCCAGCAATTAGCAGCTAGATCCTCAACTGTTTTACCACACCTCCTCCGAGGGCCCCTCACACAGAACCTATTTGTATCTAAGCTGAACCGTCAAACAAATGCCTCCTTCAGCTGGTTGCCCTGGCAATTGATGCGATCCTTCAGCAGTGGCCATCATTAGTAGAATATGCTTTCCCTCCCTTCTCCATGATCCAGTGAACTCTTCACCAAATCAGGGTTCAAAGAGTCATGTTAGTCCTGGTAATTCCTTCATGGAGAGCCCAAGCATGGTTCCCCACTCTTCTGGAACTGTTAGTAGACTACCCTCTACACCGTAGATGTACTCAGAAACTTGGCAGGTGACTTCCATCCTCTCACCCTACAAGTCACCTCCACCTGTCGCTGTCAGGGGATCTTGACATGTTGCAGGATTTTCAAGCACAGCTTGAACACTTTTATGGGACTCATGGGCCCTAGGAACTTGACGCGCACATGCCTCTGCATGGCAGACTTGGGTCAGCTGGTGTGTGGGAAGGGATATTGATCCCTTTTCAGCATCTCTTGCACAAGTGTTGAATTTCTTATCTTCATGTTCAACCAAGGAAAATCATATCGCTTCATTAAGGTCTTTTGGTCCGCCTTCTCAGCGGATCATACCTCGATTTATAATTCTCCAATGGGCAAACACCCTTCTGTCTTCAGATTTTTATGTGGCGTACCTCTGGCCAGATACTCCAAATTCTAGGATGTCACTCAAGTTTTCTCAATTTTGGAACCTTGGACTTCTAACGAAACCTTGTCTTTTCACCAGCTCTCTGCTAAGCTCTTCTCCTTTGTCTAGTGCCTTTCTGCAGAGTCTCAGATATTCGTTCCTTCGATTTCCACACTGTGTTTTGCACCAGATGGAGTACACTTTACCATAATGAGACACACTAAGACCAATTCATTCTTAGTTTTTTATCCACATTTCCCTGGCAGACATGCTCTCTGTATGGCACATTGTGTTTATCAAGACATCGATCTTACAAACCATCTTCGTGCCCTTTCGGGCCCCATTCTTGTCTCTTATGTCTAACCTCTTATGTTTGACTTTTTACCTTCTGCAGAAGGTCCAGAGAATCTACTTTTCAAACCACCTATTTCAAACCTACTTCACTTGCCTCTTTATCTATCGTTTCTGAGCTTTAAAGTAGCAAATATAAAGCCTCCTGTCTTACCATAAAATGAGGGATTATTCTAGCTCAGTGACCGAATAATCTAAATGTTATTAACCCCTTAAGGACACATGACATGTGTGACACGTCATGATTCCCTTTTATTCCAGAAGTTTGGTCCTTAAGGGGTTAAAGACAGGAGGCAGATATTTTCCCACCCTATTTTTTCCCTGCCTACAATGTTTTTCTAATACTGGTTCCTTTATTCAGATTTAGTTTTCTTTTGCATTTTTACTAATAATGAACCCCTGTTGATTTGAAACATTTTAATTTAAACCGCTTACACTAGAGCTAGTTCAGTCAGAGTTAGAGTGTCTTAAATTCCATATCGAATGATGTTAAGTTATGTTTATTTTGTCCAAGAGACCATACTTTCACAATGTTTCTCTTTGTTTCTAGTGTAAAGACTTTTCAATCTCCACATGGGGATTCTCTACACGTTTCTTGACTACTGGTTAACATGGTTGACTACGTGACTTCAATCTCCTTCGTTTCTTCTGTTCTATTTGCCTTCTGGGTATTTTCGTTTACATGGTTGACTACTGCTGATTGACTAACTCAAAGAAAGAGGAAGTGGGAGGAGTCTGATTGCACTGTTATTGATATACATTCTGATTGGTTGATTTTTGTATCCACATTGTTAACTGTTTCTTTTCTGCTCGGAGGTTTCAGTAAAGAAGGATAAGCAAATATTTGCCTCCTGTCTTTAAAAAAAGTTTAGATTACTCGGTCACAGAGCTAAAATAATCCCTAATTAATCTGGAGTTTTTCCTGGTTTAGGGAGTGTAATGATATGTGCATGTAACATTTTTGGATACAATGCTCCTTTAGAGAAACTATAATTATAGAGTACACAGCTGTAGGGATAATTATTTCACAAAGGTGTGGTAGGTTAATGAACAATGCAAGATTTACAAACTAGGTGCCCATAGGCACAACATGTTAAGGTGCCCTCTGCTCCATAACCCCCCAAAAATAGATAAAGTATAATTAATGTATTAACTGGATATTGCAGGCCAAAAAACATCCCAAATACATTCAGATTGTAAAACTGTGTTAATATTAAATATATTTATTTTAGTTTTAGGTTTAGGCTTATTAATATTAGGCTGAATATTGGAGTTTGATGAGTTATTTTCAAAGCACTTGCCCTTCTATGTCTCTTGTAGACCAGTCAGATTAATTATATTAGAGCTGCAGGAACTGTTACACAGTGTGCATCGCTAAAAAGCTTCCCCTGCTCCTCCTGCAAGGGATTTCCTATGTGAGAGGCTGTTAGTGGGCAGATGGGAAGTGATCCCTTCCACTTCCTGTCCAGCCCACACACAGACACTGGAGGAACTGGGACAACACTGAATTTTACACTCTTCATAAATGTTCCTGAACCTCTGCTATTAAAAAGCATCCTTGGTGGGAATTATACTACTTACGCCCTTTCATTGAGCAGTGCGTCTGCCCAATTAAATGTGAGTAACAATTTGGTATTTTTATACACTCTCCTGGTTTTATCAGAGTGAGCACTATTGTTGTTTTTTAGATTACATATGGTCCCCATTTGACAAGATATCTACTTACAACACTCCCTAACGTATGCCATAAGTGGGGATTATACCACTGTACTACAGCTAGTTTTTAGCTCTCAAAAATGTGAGTATGAACATATGGACCTCTTTTATCGTCTGCTACCTATTTGATTTTTATTGCACTATTAGATTTTCTTTTCTCTTTCATACAGATCCCACGAATCCCTCGGTCCCACTACTCCGTAGATGTCTCTACCTCAGATAGAAGTGTGATTGTTCTCTCATCCAAAGGTTTTACTGGACTCTTTTTGGACTGTTCTTTATATAAAAAAAAAAGTAAATGTGTCACAGGAGTGAGTGAGTGATGGGGGTATGTTGGCTACGGAGGAGAATACATTAATGTAAGAGTAACAGAAGTGATATGGCTATGAGACTGTGAACATTGACCTGGGGAATTTAATATGATTGTTGATAGAAGAATGAAAGCGAGGAAAACTATTTTTGTGGGAGATAAGGCAAAAAGAAAGACATAGACAGGGCGGAGGATGACAGATGAAAAATGTAGTTGAGAGACACAAAGAGGTGACAGATGCTAGGAGGGTGAAAAACATAAAATAGGCACTAATTATACCAAACTTTTCTAAACAACAATATGCAAATGCCCCACATGGTAAACATGGGTTAAGCTTTGATCATTTATCATAACATTGTTTTGACTCAGCATGGACACATAGGGCTGAAAGAGTTATTTGCTAATCAAAGTTACTACATTATTTGCAAAGCGAATATCTACTCACTACGAGAAAGCTAGAACCTTAAAATGGGATTCTCTGCAGCTTTTCTAAACTGTGTACTGTAGCTTTATTCACCGTTCTGAGAAACTAAACCTACAAGACTTTGAAAAAGAATGAAAACTGGGGAAAATGTGCTCAATGCTTTCATTGTAAGGCAAAAGAAAATAAATTATCAAACAAGACTTCATTATCTAGACCAGGATTTATTTCCTTAGAGCCCACTGTGATTAAGTTAAGTTTACAAATCAATATACTGGTCACATTTAAGTTTTAAATCCATTCAGTAAAAAAAAAAAAAATGGTTGAGATAACTGGGAATTATTCTTCAAAATGATGTCACCATTACCTAAGAGTAAATGTGTGTGTAGTGTTTTGTTGCTAGCTAAATAGCTTTTTTGTGCTGGTTGAGTTTAAACCCTGTTGGAACTCTGTCAATTCTTGACACTATTTTTTCTTGTTATTCATCTGTAAGTAAGGAAAACGCACAGCTGATTGTAAGGACTCTGTGTTACCATCACAATAGAGTCTCTTTCTTTAGGATAGAAAAAAAAAAATCGAATTTCCGTTGTGAGATCATCGGACTCAAGTAAAACAGTTGAGAAAAAAAGTGGAGAAATAGCAGACAGTGTAGCTAAGAACTGTTGATTTTTGGCCCCTAATAACAAGGCTGTCAATCACAAAGAAAATAGCTGCGGACAAGCACAAAAAAAGCCAGAGAGTTAACAAGTTATATAAAATTTTATAATAGCCAACTATATTCTCTAAACCAATTATTTATGCTTTTACTGTAGCTATATAAAAGGGTACACACTTGTTTTTTTTTGTTTTTTTTTTAACAATGGTTCATATTCATTTTAAAATAAAAATGTGCATATTGTTATTGTTTAACATGCCACTATCCAGTAATTGTCAAAGAAAAATCTGTAAAATGATAACATTTATTTGAAACATGGAATTTATAGTTAGCACATCATCTTAAAGAGACACTGTCTGCATCAAAACAACTTCAGCTTAATAAAGCAGTTTTTGAGTATAGATCATGTCTCTGAAGTCTCATTTCTCCATCACATGTGATCCACCATAGACTGAGCCAAATCCCTGCAGCCATCACTGATGACGGCTGGGGTATTGACACTTCTAGATAGCAGTAGCTTCACCCAGTGTCTAGAAGTCTCAGGCAGAGGAAACATACAGAGACAAAGTTGGCCCTACTTTGTCTCAGGATCTCTCTTAAATTGGTTCGAAATTTCAGTAAAATTTCAACACAGTCAAAATGAGTACTTCATGAAGATTCTATGAAATACTCATTTTTCAGGCAGAGTGACAGGGCCGCTTTAATCACATACATGAGGCTCCTACAAGTTCTAGCAGGCTGTTAACAGTGCAGGAGATAAGAAATTTGAAATTAAACCGACTGTGCACTAAAGGAAGTGTAAACATTAGCTCCCATTTGAGCAGGAAATATGTAGGAAGGTTGTTCATGTTAAATGTGGTTAGGTGTGACCAGGCCTGCATAAACAGTGATTTAACTCCTAAATGGCAGAGAATTGAGCAGTGAGACTGCAGGGGCATGTTCTATACACCAAACCTGCTCCATTAAGCTAAAGTTGTTTTGTGACAATAGTGTCCCTTTGAGAAAAAAGATAGTTATTTGTACTTCCAAAAGTAATTGAGGCCCGTCAATATGAACATTTATTTGCACAGAGCCTTCCCTCTACCTTATTCTCCCTGACAACAATGATCTATTTAAAGGAAAACTCCAGTGCCAGGAAAACAATCAGTTTTCCTGGCACTGCAGGTTCCCTCTCCCTCCCACCTCACAATTCCCGGTTGCTGAAGGGGTGAAAACCCCTTCAGTTACTTACCTGAGGTAGCGACGATGTCCCTCGTCGCTGCTTCCTCCTCCGCGCCGCTCCTCCTTCTGACTGTGTCGGCCGGTGGGCGAGACTGATCCCGCCCACCGGCCGAGGAGACCTAATGCGTATGCGCGGCAATGCCACGCATGTGCATTAGCGCTCCACATAGGAAAGCATCGAAAAAGATTTTCAATGTTTTCCTATGGGGAATTGAGCAACGCTGGAGGTCCTCACACAGCGTGAGGACGTCCAGCGACGCTCTAGCAAAGAAAATCTTTGCTATGAGTCAGGAAGTGCCCTCTAGTGGTTGCCTAGTAAACAGCCACTAGAGGTGGAGTTAACCCTGCAAGGTAAGTATTGCAGTTTATAAAAAACTGCAATAATTGCACTTGCAGGGTTAAGAGTAGTGGGAGTTGGCACCCAGACCACTCCAATGGGCAGAAGTAGTCTGGGTGCCTGGAGTGTCCCTTTAAGCTCATGTACAGTGTGTGAAGCAGGGTATCTGACACAAGGACCATTACCTAAGCATCATTGAGCGAAGTCCCTCTGAATTTTGTCAAATTGTATTGGACTAAAATCTGAGGATTCACAGGACCTTAATCCAACGTCTCTGCCTGGGACATAATAATATAAAAACATTTACATTCTCATTATTTGGTCAAAATAATTATAAAATATGTTATATTTTTAGATACTATAATATAATAAATGCATTCAGGATTCGGTCGTGTTAAATTACCATTAACCCTCTCACTTGTCAGAGTTGGCTATGTATCAGTTCAGTGTCACTTAGAAGAATAACTATGATTTTTATAAATGTTTAAAAACGTGAAACATATATGCTCACACATTTGAGTAAAAGTTGAGTGCACGCTATTGTATAATCCATGGAATTTTAGCATTTTAAAGTTGTTCTGCTGTCAAAGTGAGAATATGTGTTTGCTGAACAGTAGCTTAAATGTCACATGCTGATTTATCTTAAATTACTAGCTGTGTATCCTGTGTTAAACCAATTTTACATATAATTATAGATATTTCTTGTTAGAAAATAAAGAGAAAAAATTGTGAAGAGTACCGCCCTCTGCACAAACATTGGGTAAAGTCCAAAGTGATCTTCTACAGGACGTTATGAAAAGTATCATCTGGCAAAGCAGCGATTTCTTGCAGAACTGTGCCCGAATCATAGCCACTTGTTCATTTCATGACTTGTACTTTGCCGGCTTGCAATGCATAGCCACATTTTTATTTATAGTGACCTACAATATGAAGCCATGTTCTTGACTTCTTTGTTTGCCATCAAACCCATAGTGCCCAGCCAACAGCTCAGGGTGCCCTGCAATCACATCTCATAATGTTAAATTTGCACAAGTTTGACACAAGTTCACGGACTAAGAACTCCATGGATTTGACACAGAAATGTCACTTTGCAGGAAAAGTGTGTGTTCTAACATAGACTCTAATTCGCACTCGGAAGAAACCAATTCTGTGCTTTTTCTTGTTGATTTGGAATTGAACTGTCTGTGTGAGCAAAATGTTTTTGTTCAAAAATCACTTTTTAATAGCAAACTTGTAGTTATAAAAGCTTAACATACAATAAACAAAGAAACAAATCAACAAATTAAAATCGATCTACAGCTATGATGCTAAACGAGTGACCACGGGAAAAGTCTTGTTCAATGTTCCGTTAATTGTTATGAGACTTTTTACTAGATCATTGTTGTTTACTGATTGTGAATAGCATAACATTTATTATTAGTTGAAATATTAAACTTTAATTTTAAAGTTTTATATCTGTAGCTCCAGACCTCCACCGAGTTGGTTTTATTAAATGGCTAAAAGCACCAGTGACAGCTGCCAGAATCCCAATGAAAAATCCAGACATCTCCACTGAAACATCCTGTTCTTTGACCCCATCTGTTTCTTGTTGACAATAAAATCAATTTTCACAAAGAATGGCGTCACAACCTTTATATTTAAAGGCATCTGTCAACATTTAGAGAGGCAGGTCAGCTACTTGGAAAATAAATATTAAATTTACCTTGTATATATGTCCTTGTTTGAAGCCCACAAACAATTCCATTTTTTATTTGATGAATCGAGAAAGATAAATCAGGTTAGCGTTGTTTATTGATTAAGGGATCATTCTGTTTGGAAACAGGTAATTACTGCTTTATATTGTTTTTTTTTGCAATAGGAAACGTTGATGCAGCAGTTTTCTAAACTGGAACAGGAAACCGGAAGATAAATAGAAACCGAACACAACAAAACCCCACAACCGCTGCCATTTCCTTCATGCCTGATGCTATCACTCTGGATACAAATTTGGATTATTTGCATATGAGTCGAGAGAAAGCCAAGCCAGTTCGTCAAGAGTTATAAGGCTTTTCTATTATTAGTTTGGCGTGCAGTTAGACGAGTAGAATGGAACAATTGCTTTTCTGTGACAACATTGTTTCCTCTTAGGAAAACAGAGTAGTAGTAGTGATTATAGAATACAATCTGTATTTTACTGAGTTCCGTGTTCAAAATACAGAATTGAATTTGACTATAGACAAAACCATTTATTTCGGTAATGTACAAGTTTACCTTTTCAAAAACAAAACACAAAATCTGTAGAGTAATACATGACTAATATAAATAGAGCACACTCATATCTTTACCTTACTTTTCGATTACCATAAATAAATTAAACCACTATACAGGGTGCACATGAAAAGCACAAAATAAGACACTGAAAGGGACACTTCAAACATTATCATTATTACTGGTATCTATATAGCGCCAACAGATTCCGTAACGCTTTACAAAATTATGAGAAGTGGAGATTTAACAATAAATGAGACAATTACAAGAAAACTTACAGGAACGATAGGTTGAAGAGGACTCTGCTCAAATGAGCTTACAGTCTATAGGAGGTGGGGTGTAAAACACAATAGAACAGGAGATTGTAATCTAACAAGGTGGGAGTGAAGCAGAGCTGGAGGAGAGCGTAGAGTGCTGCCCTTTAGGAGAGAGCAAGAGACAGGTATGTGAGGTAGAGGTTACTCTGGGAGGCCATAAGCTTTCCTTAAGAGATGGGTTTTTATGGCACTTCTTGAACGATTGAAGACTAGGGGAGAGTCTGATGGCGGTAGGCAGGCTATTCCATAGGAAAGGAGCTGCCTGCGAGATGTCCTGCAAGCGTGAGTTGGCCGTACGGGTGCGAGCAGTGGACAGGAGAAGGTCAGAGGCAGAGCAAAGAGACTCCGAGGGGGTATACCTATGGATCTGTGAAGAGATATAAGAGGGGTTAGAATTGTTCAGTGCTTTATAGATATGGATTAGTACATCTTAACAACTATAGCTTATTGTGGTGCTGAAAGGGTTAGCACAGATTAAGCAGTGCCAATAAGACAGTGGTAATTAGGTAAGGTCCAATTATCCTATGTCCAAGTGCATTTAACCATCATGTTCCGAAACACAACTTCCTCAACATGAAATCTTAAGTTGACATGTGGGTTTTGACTGTTGGTAAATCCTCAGTTGTCCGTCAAATTACTTGAAAATGGCTAAATAAGAACTGGAGGTATGGTAGTGGCAGCTTAACAGCACCAAAATAATTACTATAATACTGCAATAAATAAATAAATAAATAAACAACAGAAAATCTTCTAAAAGAGAAATGATCTTCTTCCTGACCCTCCATTTTTATGTTGCTTACTATAGATTATGGGTGCCTAAAAGGTAGATCCCTAGATGTTATAGAACTACAAACCCCATGATGCTTCGTCTTTATAATGGCAAAGCATCATGGTAGCTGTAGTTTTAAAACATCTGGGGATCTACCTTTCGTGCACCCCTGCTATAGATACTGCATGGCTGTGCATTATACATATATACTGCATGGCTGTGCATTATACATAGATACTGCATGGCTGTGCATTATACATAGTTAATGCATAGCTGTTCATTATACATAGATACTGCATGGCTGTTCATTATACATAGATACTGCATGGCTGTGCATTATACATAGATACTGCATTGCTGTGCATTATACATAGATACTGCATGGCTGTGCATTATACATAGATACTGCATGGCTGTGCATTATACATAGATACTGCATGGCTGTGCATTATACATAGTTACTGCATGGCTGTGCATTATACATAGTTACTGCATGGCTGTGCATTATACATAGATACTGCATGGCTGTGCATTATACATAGTTACTGCATGGCTGTGCATTATACATAGTTACTGCATGGCTGTTCATTATACATAGTTACTGCATGGCTGTGCATTAAACATAGATACTGCATGGCTGTGCATTATACATAGATACTGCATGGCTGACCATTATACATAGATACTGCATGGCTGTGCATTATACATAGATACTGCATGGCTGTGCATTATACATAGTTACTGCATGGCTGTTCATTATACATAGATACTGCATGGCTGTGCATTATACATAGATACTGCATGGCTGTGCATTATACATAGTTACTGCATGGCTGTGCATTATACATAGTTACTGCATGGCTGTTCATTATACATAGTTACTGCATAGCTGTTCATTATACATAGATACTGCATGGCTGTGCATTATACATAGTTACTGCATGGCTGTGCATTATACATAGTTACTGCATGGTTGTGCATTATACATAGATACTGCATGGCTGTGCATTATACATAGTTACTGCCTAGCTGTTCATTATACATAGATACTGCATGACTGTTCATTATACATAGATACTGCATGGCTGTGCATTATACATAGATACTGCATGGCTGTTCATTATACATAGTTACTGCCTAGCTGTTCATTATACATAGATACTGCATGACTGTTCATTATACATAGTTACTGCATGGCTGTTCATTATACAT
Organism: Pelobates fuscus; assembly: GCF_036172605.1. Lineage (NCBI taxonomy): Eukaryota > Metazoa > Chordata > Amphibia > Anura > Pelobatidae > Pelobates > Pelobates fuscus. Next base: position 22,083,573 of record NC_086319.1, on the reverse strand, counting down.
AGATACTGCATGGCTGTGCATTATACATAGATACTGCATGGCTGTGCATTATACATAGATACTGCATGGTTGTGCATTATACATAGTTACTGCATGGCTGTTCATTATACATAGATACTGCATGGCTGTGCATTATACATAGATACTGCATGGCTGTGCATTATACATGGATACTGCATGGCTGTGCATTATACATAGATACTGCATGGCTGTGCATTATACATAGATACTGCATGGCTGTGCATTATACATAGATACTGCATGGCTGTACATTATACATAGTTACTGCATAGCTGTTCATTATACATAGATACTGCATGGCTGTTCATTATACATAGATACTGCATGGCTGTGCATTATACATAGATACTGCATGGCTGTGCATTATACATAGATACTGCATGGCTGTGCATTATACATAGATACTGCATGGCTGTGCATTATACATAGTTACTGCATGGCTGTGCATTATACATAGTTACTGCATGGCTGTGCATTATACATAGATACTGCATGGCTGTGCATTATACATAGTTACTGCATGGCTGTGCATTATACATAGTTACTGCATGGCTGTTCATTATACATAGATACTGCATGGCTGACCATTATACATAGATACTGCATGGCTGTGCATTATACATAGATACTGCATGGCTGTGCATTATACATAGTTACTGCATGGCTGTTCATTATACATAGATACTGCATGGCTGTGCATTATACATAGTTACTGCATGGCTGTTCATTATACATAGTTACTGCATGGCTGTTCATTATACATAGTTACTGCATGGCTGTTCATTATACATAGATACTGCATGGCTGTGCATTATACATAGTTACTGCATGGCTGTGCATTATACATAGATACTGCATGGCTGTGCATTATACATAGATACTGCATGGCTGTTCATTATACATAGTTACTGCCTAGCTGTTCATTATACATATATACTGCATGACTGTTCATTATACATAGTTACTGCATGGCTGTGCATTATACATAGTTACTGCATGGCTGTTCATTATACATAGTTACTGCATGGCTGTTCATTATACATAGATACTGCATGGCTGTGCATTATACATAGTTACTGCATGGCTGTGCATTATACATAGATACTGCATGGCTGTGCATTATACATAGATACTGCATGGCTGTTCATTATACATAGTTACTGCCTAGCTGTTCATTATACATATATACTGCATGACTGTTCATTATACATAGTTACTGCATGGCTGTTCATTATACATAGATACTGCATGGCTGTGCATTATACATAGATACTGCATGGCTGTGCATTATACATAGATACTGCATGGCTGTGCATTATACATGGATACTGCATGGCTGTGCATTATTCATAGATACTGCATGGCTGTGCATTATACATATATACTGCATGGCTGTGCATTATACATAGATACTGCATGGCTGTGCATTATACATAGATACTGCATGGCTGTACATTATACATAGATACTGCATGGTTGTGCATTATACATAGATACTGCATGGCTGTACATTATACATAGATACTGCATGGCTGTGCATTATACATAGATACTGCATGGCTGTACATTATACATAGATACTGCATGGCTGTGCATTATACATAGATACTGCATGGCTGTGCATTATACATAGATACTGCATGGCTGTGCATTAGACATAGTTACTGCATGGCTGTGCTTTATACATAGATACTGCATGGCTGTGCATTATACATAGATACTGCATGGCTGTGCATTATACATAGATACTGCATGGCTGTTCATTATACATAGTTACTGCATGGCTGTTCATTATACATAGTTACTGCATGGCTGTACATTATACATAGATACTGCATGGCTGTACATTATACATAGATACTGCATGGCTGTGCATTATACATAGATACTGCATGGCTGTACATTATACATAGATACTGCATGGCTGTGCATTATACATAGATACTGCATGGCTGTGCATTATACATAGTTACTGCATGGCTGTGCATTATACATAGATACTGCATGGCTGTGCATTATACATAGATACTGCATGGCTGTTCATTATACATAGTTACTGCATGGCTGTTCATTATACATAGTTACTGCATGGCTGTTCATTATACATAGTTACTGCATAGCTGTGCATTATACATAGTTACTGCATGGCTGTTCATTATACATAGTTACTGCATGGCTGTTCATTATACATAGTTACTGCATGGCTGTTCATTATACATAGATACTGCATGGCTGTGCATTATCCATAGATACTGCATGGCTGTTCATTATACATAGATACTGCATGGCTGTTCATTATACATAGTTACTGCATGGCTGTGCATTATACATAGATACTGCATGGCTGTGCATTATACATAGATACTGCATGGCTGTGCATTATCCATAGATACTGCATGGCTGTTCATTATACATAGATACTGCATGGCTGTTCATTATACATAGTTACTGCATGGCTGTGCATTATACATAGATACTGCATGGCTGTGCATTATACATAGATACTGCATGGCTGTTCATTATACATAGTTACTGCATGGCTGTGCATTATACATAGATACTGCATGGCTGTGCATTATACATAGTTACTGCATGGCTGTGCATTATACATAGATACTGCATGGCTGTGCATTATACATAGATACTGCATGGCTGTGCATTATACATAGATACTGCAGAGCTGTGCATTATACATAGATACTGCATGGATGTGCATTATACATAGATACTGCATGGCTGTGCATTATACATATATACTGCATGGCTGTACATTATACATGGATACTGCACGGCTGTGCATTATACATAGATACTGCATGGCTGTGCATTATACATAGATACTGCACGGCTGTTCATTATACATGGATACTGCATAGCTGTGCATTATACATAGTTACTGCACGGCTGCACATTATACATAGATACTGCATGGCTGTTCATTATATATAGTTACTGCATGGCTGCTCATTATACATAGATACTGCATGGTTGTTCATTATACACAGTTACTGAATGGCTGCTCATTATACATAGTTACTGCATGGCTGTGCATTATACATAGATACTGCATGGCTGTGCATTATACATAGATACTGCATGGCTGTGCATTATACATAGATACTGCATGGCTGTGCATTATACATAGATACTGCATGGCTGTGCATTATACATAGATACTGCATGGCTGTTCATTATACATAGATACTGCATGGCTGTGCATTATACATAGATACTGCATGGCTGTTCATTATACATAGTTACTGCATAGCTGTGCATTATACATAGATACTGCATGGCTGTTCATTATACATAGTTACTGCATAGCTATGCATTATACATAGATACTGCATGGATGTGCATTATACATAGATACTGCATGGCTGTGCATTATACATAGATACTGCATGGCTGTACATTATACATAGATACTGCATGGTTGCCCATTATAGATACTGCATAGCAGGCTAATGCAATTGTTCTGGAACAAATTGCAATTTGTCCACGTGTAGGCTGATTGGTAGGTTCTCCTAATTTTGTAACCCGAAGAGCCATATCCACGTATATAAGAGAGCACACGACTTTAACAATGGATGGGCACGTTCTTTTTGTTTGTGATATAGAATTCCGTTAGTGATGGCAAACATTTTTTTTTTTTAAATAGTGATTGAAGATAAAAAGATGATTGATGGCTAGAGAGCAGTCAGTAAATTTTGAATTATTTTCAAAGGTCAAGTGAGAAGTGACCAGTAGAGGGAAAACTACAAGGGGCAATTTTGTGTCCTTGTCTTTACAGATGATGTGCACCTTTGCTATATTATGTATGGCTTTATTGTTTCTATTTCTTCTTGATCTTCCTCTCTATCTATTGTCCTGACAGCATGACAACTTTTTGTTTTGCATCCATAAAAGTCAATAAAACTCCACTCATTTAAAAAGAGGAGGATCAGTAAAAAAATAATAATAATTATATAATATTCACTGATCAGTCACACCATTAAAACCACCTGCTTAATGTAATGTAGGTCCTCCTCGTGCTGCCAAAACAGCTCCCATGCATCGAGACATGGACTCCACAAGACCTCTGAATGTGTCCTGTGGTATCAGCAGATCCTTTAAGTCCAACAAATTGCTTGGATCAGATTTGTTTTTCAGCACATCCTGGAAATGCTCTATTGGATCGAGATCTGGGGAATTTGGAGGCCAAAGCAATAACTTGAACTCTTTGTCATGTTACTCAAACTATTCTTGAACAATTTTTGCAGTGTAACATGGTGCATTATCCTTTTGAAAGAGAACAATGTCATCATGGAACACCATTGCCATGAAGAGGTGTGTGTGGTCTGCAGCAATCTCTAGGTAGGTGGTACATGTCAAAATAACATCCACATCCAAATCAAAGGTTTCCCAAGAGAACATTACCCAGAGATCAACACTGCCTCTGCCCACCTGCCTTCTTTGCATAGGGCATCTTGCAGACATCTCATCCCTAGGTAAATGACACACATGCACATGGACATCTATCTGATCTAAAAGAATGTGATTCCTCACACTAGGCAACATTCTGCCATTGCTCCATTTTGGTGCTCACATCCCCATTGAAGGCACCTTCGGCAGTGGACAGGGGTCATTATGGGCAGTCTGACAGGTCTGTGGCTGTGCAACCCCATAAGCAACAAACTGTGATGCACTGTGTGTTCCGACACCTTTCTATCATGACCAGGATTATGTTTGTCAGAACTTTGAGCTACAGTGGCTCTTCTGTGTGGTCGAACCAGTTGTGATAGCCTTCGCTCCCCACATGCATCAATGAGCGTTGGGCACCCATGACCCTGTTTCCAGTTTACCAGTAAAACACTTTTGGTAGGTACTTGCTGTTTTGGAGAGTATCTGACCAGTCATTTAGTCATCACTATCTGGCCCTCAGTTGACTCAAATATTCACATGTCAACTCAATATTCAAATGTGCTAACTTTTATTTTTACATAATTGTGGTCAACGTTTTAGTCCCCAGTATTGACTTTTTTGAGATAAATAGATACTCAAAACAGAGTGTTAAAATAGACCGTTATAGATTGTTGTGATGAGCTATTTCAATTGCTTTTGTTTGATTTGTTCATTGCAAACAGCTGAAATTGTAAATCTTGACAATAAACCTGATTTTCTATGGGGGCTGAATAAGTTTAATTATAACTGTATGTATATACAGTAGTAATCAAACTTAACCCCCATTTAATGTATATTAGAACTGTGTATATATATACACACAACAGTATACACACAGTCTAGCCAACTCCTTGGTTTTGCACCCCTCCCTGTCACAGGTGCGTCATCTCAGGTCCCTATTTAGTCTTGTACTGCAGAGAGCCTCAGATGGAATTTGTTCCTCAAGTAAGTGGGTTAATCTCATAAGAGCAGACATTAGACTGTGAGAGTAGGACCTGCCAAAGATGGGGTACATTGACGTTGTGGCAGGCTTATGCAATGTATGATCATATAATGTAACTAAATCCCCATTATCTTTTGCCTAGATAAGGTGTTTTTAAAAAAAAACCTTTTAAAGACGAATAAAATCTGTCAACATTGAAGTTGCTGTTTAGTAGATAGGAGAGTGCGCTGGATCTTGTGTATTGTTTATTGTATGTATATATATATATACACACACACACACACACATATATATATGGATCAATTTGCAGATCACCAACTAACCTTCTCTTATCTACTTGGAGATGCTTTATAACAGGGGTGCCCAAAAGGTAAATCCGCAGATGTTGCAGAACTACAACTCCCATGATGCTTGGCATGCTTTTAGAAAGAAAAAGCATCATGGATGTTACAGTATCTCACAAAAGTGAGTACACCCCTCACATTTTTGTAAATATTTTATTGTATCTTTTCATGTGACAACACTGAAGAAATGACACTCTGCTTCAATGTTAAGTAGTAAATGTAAAGCCTGTATAACCGTGTAAATTTGCTGTCCCCTCAAAATAACTCAACACACAGTCATTCATGTCTAAACTGTTGGTAACAAAAGTGAGTACACCCCTACGTGAAAATGTCCAAATTGGGCCCAATTGGCCATTTTCCCTCCCTGGGGGTCATGTGACCCATTAGTGTTACAAGGACTCAGGTGTGAAGGGGAGCAGGTGTGTTAAATTTGGTGTTATCGCTCTCACACTCTCTGATACTTGTCACTGGAAGTTCAACATGGCACATCATGGCAAAGAACTCTCTGAGGATCTGAAAAAACTAATTGTTGCTCTACATAAAGATGGCATAGGCTATATGCCTATGCAGAGTGGGCAATACCACAGATGTCAGAGGACAGGTTCCACTCAGTACAGGTCTCGCCATGGTCGACCAAAGAAGTCAAGTGCACGCGCTCAGTGACATATCCAGAGGTTGTTTTGGGGAAATAGAGCCAAGACCCTGAAACTGAGCTTTAGCAGAGTGGGCAAGACCACAGGTTTCAGAGGACAGGTTCCACTCAGTACAGGTCTCGCCATGGTCGATCAAAGAAGTTAAGTGCACGCGCTCAGTGACATATCCAGAGGTTGTCTTTGGGAAATAGAGTGCTGCCAGCATGAGTATGAGTGCTGCCAGCATTGCTGCAGAGGGTGTCAGTGCTCAGACCATACGCCGCACACTGCATCAAATTGGTCCGCATGGCTGTTGTACCAGAAGGAAGCCTCTTCTAAAGATAATGCTTTAGAAAGCCCGCAAACAGTTTGCTGGAGACAAGCAGACTAAGGACATGGATTACTGAAACCATGTCCTATTGTCCGATGAGAACAAAATAAACTTATTTAGTTCAGATGATGTCAAGCGTTTGTAAGAAATGATGACCCCCTTACAAGGATATTCTTTTAGGGAATGTGTGACAAATAAGATACAAACACAAGTGTATAATAACATGTATTGTTAATATTGATTTAGGATACTGTTACAGATTTAAAAAAGGATGTATGCATTACATATTATAACATATCCAGTACATAATCAAAAGGGCAATACTTAGATATTTAAATGAAGATCTTCTCCTTGCGTCTTCATCTTTGGCAGTCTGGGACAGTCTCGCCATGTTCACCATGGCACCTGTTCTTGTTGTGCTGTCCTCCGCAAAAGAGACAAAAAGAGAGAAAGAGAGGAGCCCAACCTCCTTGACTGTTGTTCTTTTAAAGACTGATTCTTGCAGGTTAACTACATGTCCCAGAATCCATTTTCCCTCCCAAAAGTGGTTTATCCCACCCTCCTTTCCCAGACAGTTCCATCTTTACACAAGTCCTTTTCTTTGATCCCTTCCCCCAGCTATACTATAACATTGTGTAGGAAGTGACCAGTTAGGGTTGGTTTTTGGGTAGGTTGGGAGTAGACCTGGACTTCTTTTAGAGACAGGATAGCTTGGGAAAACACATACTTCCATGGTTATACCTAGATCTTAATTACTCCAGGTCTCCTGATTTCTGATCTCCTGATAACATGTATGGAAAACTGGTTGGCAGGAGAACTGCTGGAGGGATGTAAGTTTTTGTTTTTTGTACAACTGGGTGTTGTAAAATGCAACTGAAAGCTTTGATCCTTATCACACTGTTATCAAGTAAATGACCCAAAGTTGTGAAACCAGTTACATACACAGAAAGTTATATACAACATTGCATTTTTGTATATCAATTTCTTACACGTGTGTGTGGCGGCAACCAGCTATGAAGTACACAGACAAGTGTGTCTTGCCTACAGTTAAGCATGGTGGTGGGAGTGTTATGGTCTGGGCCTTCGTGAGTTCTGCCGGAGCTACAGTTCATTGAGTGAACCATGAATGACAGCATTTACTGTGACCTACTGAAGCAGAGCATGATCCCCTCCATTCAGAGACTGGGCTGCAGGGCAGTATTCCAACATGACAACGACCACAAACACACATCCAAAAAGACCACTGCCTTGCTAAAGAAGCTAAGGTAAAGGTGATGTACTGGCAAAGCAAGTCTCCAGACCTAAACCCTTTTGAGCATCTGTGGGGCATCCTCAAACGGAAGGTGGGGGAGCACAAGGTCTCTAAAAATACTCTTATTATTTATATTGCACCAACATTTTCTGCAGTGCTTTACAATTATATACAGGGGAAACTCAAAAAAGCTCCCAAGCTATGAAGTGGTCTGACCGCTATTTGAACCTTGGTTTCATGGTTCTAAGGCTGTGATGTGACCTCTGTTCTGACCAGCAGTTACGTACCTCAAAACACTCCAAGGACTAATAACCACTTCCTCTTTGGAGAATTTGAATCAATTTGCAGATCACCAACTTGCCTTCTCTTGTCTACTTGGAGATGCTTTATGACAGGGGTGCCCAAAAGGGTAAATCCGCAGATGTTGCAGAACAACAACTCCCATGATGCTTGGCATGCTTTTAGAATGAAAAAGCATCATGGATGTTTTAAAACATCTGGGGATCTACCTAGTGGGCACCCCTGCCTTATAACATTAATTTGACATCAGTTCGGCATATCAGTTCTCAGTCACCATACTTTTGTATTTGACAGACCCCATTAGTAGAATCAGCTGATGAGATGAGAAGTAATATTTGTACAGACCCAAAACATTTCTGCAAAATATCCTCTACACATATCTATGGCACAGCACATAGTCCTTAACTTTGCTTTTGTTTTGTGAATCTGTCTCCCAGAGTTTAAACCAGCACACAGCTAGTAATGCCATTTTTTTTTTTTTTAAAGGCGTCTATTATAATCATACCTTGTTATGTGTTTTATTTTCAGGACATACATCTATAATGTTGCTCAACAGAAGAAGTCGTACAATAGGCTAGCAGGCTACTACAATTCAAAATATGTTGACAGGAAAAGGATTGTGGAAATAAAGTTGTTATAATGAGGATACACAACAACATAACATCATTCAAACAATTTCCTCACACTTCCTTTCATAAAATGACTTAATTCCCCAAGACCCAAAGGAATCGGATATGGCAAACATTTTTATTAACGTAAACATAATCTACCATTTTCCTGTTTTCATGACAAGGTCACCTGGAGAGTAGATGATCATATTTTGCAGAACGCTTGCATGTTTTCTGCAATAGTAAATGGTTACAAAGGGATGTGGATTGACTGTTGTAATAAGAATAGGACACAGTAGTATAGGAAGTGGTAATTAAACTCTTCAAAACAGATTATTACTATACCCTTATATGGAATTTACTGTACAATGCAATAGCAGCAGGGAATATAAGTTAAGACACAGCAACAATTGTTTTCATGAAAACAATGCTTTTGGCAACAATTCAATTAATAACTGTTACTATGAGGAATATTTTACCGGATACATGCATTCATATAAAAACAATTCAGAGATCAGTCATTGTTTGTAAACAGCCTGTACATGTTTTTAAACTCCTAAAACAATGCTTAATCTAGTGCAATTTTTTTTCAGTTTTATCTACTTTGTAATAATTGTAATTAAAATGAATGTGATAGGATTTTATAAGCTTGTAGCAACATACTTGCAACAAGTGGGGTAAAAGATTCACAAGTCGTGGGATAGAGAGAGATAGAGATCAATTGGGACAGATGGAGAGAGAAACATACACGTGGAGTAATATGAGCAAACACCACACTACTTAAAGGAACACCATAGGGTCAGGAACACAAACATGTATTCCTGACCCTATAGTGTTAAAACCACCATCTAGCCCCCTGTCCCCTCCTTGCCTCCCTAAATATAGTAAAATCTTACTTGTATTCAAGTCTTCAGCTGCTACCTCTGCCCCTGATCTACCTGTTAGGCTGACATCAGATATGGTGGTCTGAGTCAATCACAGTGCTTCCCCATAGCATTGACTAAGACTGTCAAGCAGGCAGATCAGATGCAGAGCCAGCACAAGTCGAACACAGCCCTGGCCAATTAGAATCTCCTCATAGAGATTCATTAAATCAATGCATCTCTATGAGGAAAGTTCAGAGGGTGGAGACACTGACTGTCAGTCACACTGTACAGCACTGCCCCAGGAAGCACCTCGAGCAGCTATGAGGAGTGGCTAGTGGGGGTATCCCTAGGCTGTAATGTAAACACTGCATTTTCTCTGAAAAACAGTGTTTACTGCAAAAGCCTGAAGGTAATGATTCTACTCACTAGAACAAATGCATTAAGCTGTAGTTGTTCTGGTGACTATAGTGGCACTTTAATTCACACACTAATATGTTATACAGTTACATCCCTGCATTCACACATTGACACATCACATAATTACACTCATACACTCACACTCTTATACACAACACATACATCATTACATTAACCATTACACTGTCCTGGCAGGGACTTTTTGCCACTGGATAACCAAGAGCAGAAATCAGGAACAAGACATTGCCAAGCAAATAGCCTGCATGCTCCCCAGTAACTGGATGACACACAGTTCTAGGAGTACATCAGAAGTTTATTCTGCCACACATGGCTTTTATGCATTGTCCCAAGCATGGGGTTTCCAAATCAAGAGCCTTTGTGTTTGAGAGATAATTGAGCTCAAATTAGGATAACTCAATTAGCTCTCAAATACATAAACTTACATATATTTATAACATACCCCAAAAATACATGAAAACAATACAGGAACCCTACAAAAATCACATTCCCGAATAGCCCTGATCTGAATGCACAACATATCCAAAAAGTGCTTAGATCAGTTCTGTAGAACAAAAGTTATGTTCGAAAAAAGTTTTGACCAACCTGACTGGTCGGCTTTCGGGGGTTCCTGTGGGATCACCGACGAACTCTCCCCATGACTGCTATGGAGCGAATGCTCCCCCTGTTTTGTAGATCCTATTACCCGAACGCCATTCGTCTAGTTGGTCGGGAAGTGGGATGTGCCATGGTACCATCTTTGCCCGGGTTCCATCGAGACGCAAGGATGAAAAAAGTTCCAGACTTTCGATGGCCAGGTACTGCTGCCTGCATTCGGGAGTCAAAATAGCCGCCATGCACTGGATCACGTGCATTTGGTTATACATATGGCGGCCACTGTTTACAACACAGCCTAGAGATACCTCCAGTGGCCACTGGGGCAGTGCTGCACAGTGTGACTGCCATTCAGTGTCTCCACCCTCTGCATGGAGACACTGAACTTTCCTCATAGAGATGCATTGATCAATGCATCTCTATGAGCAGATGCTGATTGGCCAGGGCTGTGTTTGGCATGTGCTGGCTCTGCCCCTGATCTGCCTCCTTGACAAGCTCAGCCAATCCAATGGGAAAACATTGTGATTGGCTCAGATAATCACTTCTGATGATGTCAGCCAAGCAGGCACATCAGGGATAGAGCCAGCAGCAGTATGGAATAAAAGTAATATTTTGATATATTTAGGCGGGCAAGGTGGGGGGCTTGGGGGCTAGAAGGTGGTTTTAACACTATAGAGTCAGAAATACATATCTGTGTTCATGATCCTATAGTGTTCCTTTAATGTTGATGCTTCTATCATTTTCAGTAGAGGCTGAGCACATTCAATTGATTCTTGCCAGCAGGGATTTATCGGATATGTAGTTGAGCAAACAACTACTACAGAAGTTGATAACAATTGCACCATGGCCCGGTTTACAATGGTTTTATGAGGGGAACTATCAGACACGGAGCTAATGAATGGGACTGTATGGCAAATGTGGGGGCTCAAATAGGTAGAATGGAACCACACTGGATATATAGTCCATTGCAAGATTCCGTAATTATCATGACTCTGATATCGTAATTATCATGACTCGGATTCTGTAATTAGGCCCTTCTAACTCTAGGTTCAAAATTCCCAGGCCCTTGATGCAGCTTTGGCTGATTTTTTTTCTTACTGTACACTATTATTTACTTTTTTGAGAGAGTTTTTGTCTTCTGTGTATTATTATTGGTATTTATATAGCCCCAACTCATTCCTCAGCGCTTTACAATATTATGATAGGGGGGGAAATTTACAGTACATGAGACAATTACACAATGAAACAGAAACAATAGGTAGATGAGGACCCTGCTCAAACGAGCTTACAGTCTAGATGAGGTGGGGTACAAATTCACAACAGGGCAGCAAGGGTGACTGCCACCAAACAAGGTGGAAAAGTAGCAGAGCTCGAGGTGAGAGTGGAGTATGGCTCTTTAAGAGAGCAAGAGACAGACTTGGGTAACTAAGAATAGATAAGTTACTCTGGGAGTCCATAAGCATTTCTGAACAGATGTGTTTTGAGGGACTTCTTAAACAATTGAAGACTAGGGGAGAGTCTGATTGGGGTAGGCAGGCAGTTCCAAAAGAAGGGAGACACCCGTGAGAAGTCCTGCAAGCGCGAGTTAGCAGCAAGGGTGCGAGCAGCGGACAGGAGAAGGTCACCAATAGACTGGAGAGACTGAGAAGGGGCATATCTGTAAATCAGGGAAGAAATGTAAGAGGGCCTAGAGTTGGTTAGAGCTTTATAGGTAAGGTTTAATATTTTGAATTGTCACCTATATGATACAGGAAGCCAGTGTAAGGATCGACAGAGGGGCGAGGTATGGAAGGAACGACAGGTGAGAAAGATCAGACTGGTGGCAGCATTCATTACCAATTGTAGCGGGGCAGTTTGGCTTTTGGGGAGACCAACTGGGAGAGAATTACAGTAATCCATGCGAGAGATTACCAGAGCATAAACAAGCTCCTTGGCAGCATCTTGCGTGAGAAAGGGGCGGATGTGGCGATATATTTAAGGTGGAAGTATTTAAGGTGGTATTTAAGGTGGAAGGTATTTGTAAGGAAACCACGTTTAACCAAATCGAGTTCGGTAGTTTCCTCCCGGACGGTCAGAGCCTAAGGTAGCGAGAGTCCGGTTCGGTAGTTACAGGGACGAAGTCCATACGGAATATAACAGCTGCATAAGATAATTCCCTCGTTACAGCCTACGAATTCCAAATAACAGTCAGAGTCCAGGTTCAGGATACAAGCAGAACTAACGTTTATTCACACACATGGCTTTTTATGCAGGTCCCCATGCAAGGGGACATCCCACAGGGAGGAGTAACATTTATCCAATCCCGAACAGTAAAAATATAAAACACACCCAATACAAACAGGCAGTTCCCTCCCCTAGTCCTGGAGATAATCAGGTCTGATATAGTAACAACCTAATTATCTCCAGGCTGAAAATTCACTATTTTCCCCAATTTCTGGAACACCCCTTTATACCTGGGGTATCCCCACAAATACTATATCCCCTGATAGCCCCGATCCGGGTGACCAACATATCCAAATTTCACCCGGATCGGTTCAGGGGTTCGCAAAAAGTATGGAAGTCCTTTGTGACCGGTCCACTGGGGCCGGACTGCCCAAAATAGTTCCAGAGGTTCGTGTGGTTTTGCCGGTCACTTCAGAAAAAGGGAAGAAATGCATAAAAGTACCGAATGAATTCCCCTGGCTCCTAGCAGCGATTGTTCCCCTCATTCGTGTGCATCTTTGTACCGAATAGCGCTCTCCTAGCTAATCGGTATCACTAGTTCCAGCGTTCGCATGATGGAGACCGGTGTTTGGGAAGTCGAGTGTCCGATTTTAGTTCCAGACACTCGACGACCAAGTCCCGCTGCCTTTGTTTGGCGAAAAAAAAGATGGCCGCGGTTTTCTCTGCCACGTGGCGTTCGACAGTACGAACGCTGACCGCACACATAGAGGGTGAAAGTGATGCCGGCTTTGAAGTTAAGTGAGCCAGGGGTGGTCTCTGTTCGGCAGACCCATCTGCCGAATGAAAAGTACACAAAAAGCAAGAACTATGCAACAAAATATCGAATAATATAGTCATTTCTTCACACTGCTCCCCTATAAGTCCATAGGTCGGCATACCCGCCTAGACCCTGTCGGGTTGGCTTGGGGATGTCCGAGAAAAGTAGCGGTTTAGGAGTCCAGTTCGGTCTGGCGTGACAGGCCATCCGCATTACCATTTTGCTTTCCGGGCCGGTACTGCATAGTAAAATTATAAGGTTGAAGGGCTAGGCTCCACCGTAATAGCCTGGGATTGTCTCCAGCTACCCGGTTAAGCCATACCAGGGGGTTGTGGTCCGTCATAAGGGTAAATGCCCGCCCATACAAATAGGGCTGTAGCTTCTTGAGTGCCCACACGAGGGCCAAGCATTCTTTTTCTACGGTGGCATAGCTGACTTCTCGGGGTAACAGTTTACGGCTGAGGTATGCCACCGGGTGTTCCATGCCGTCTGTGCCCACTTGGCTTAGCACGGCTCCCAGTCCGAACATGGAGGCATCTGTGTGTACAAGAAATTGTTTAGTGTAGTCGGGTGCTGCCAACACAGGAGCCTCACTCAATGCCGCTTTAAGCTTCTGGAAAGCGTCCGTGCACTCTGGGGTCCAGGAAACCTGTTTGGGAAGGGCCTTTTTGGTAAGGTCGGTGAGGGGTTTGGCCAGGGCGCTGTACTCTGGGACAAACTTTCTATAATAACCGGCCGTCCCTAAGAAGGCTAGTACCTGGGTTTTGGTCCGAGGTTGGGGCCAGTTCGCTATGGCCTCTACCTTAGCTGGTTCTGGACGCTGTCTACCGGAGCCCACCCGGTGGCCGAGATACTGTACCTCGGCCAGTCCTACGTGACATTTGTCGGGTTTTAACGTGAGCCCTGCGAGGTGGATTCGTTGGAGTACCCTGGACACATGGCCCAGATGGTCTCCCCTTTTTCCCACCCTTTGGCAGACGTCGCACGTCCTGCAGTAATACTTGAGGTCCTGGGTGACCCTGGGCCAGAAGAAGGTTTGGGTTAACCTGTCTCTTGTCTTTTTAACCCCCAAATGTCCTGCTAGGGGAATGTCATGACTGAGTTTTAGCAATTCAGCCCGGAATTTACGGGGTACAATTAACTGTCTTTTGATGACCTGGGTGGCCCCCTGTCCCACCCCCTCGGTCACTCTATACAGCAACCCCTTATACCACTCAAACTTTTCGTGTGGGTTGTTCCCTGGGGTAACGGCCGCTGCCTTCCTATAACCCTCTAATGTGGGATCGGTACGCTGCTCTTGTTCAAACCCCTGGGGGGTATCCCAGAAAGGACAGGGAGGATCGGGTAAGGGGGGTATTTCGACTCTTACCTGGTTTTCCTCAGAGTGCAGCGGAGCTTCCAGTCTGGCTTGAGCTCGGGTGGTAACTGGGTATGCCTCGGCAGGGGGGTCTCGGGCCAGTTGGGAGGTCAAGCATCCTACATCATTTCCCAACAAAACCTCGGCGGGTAGTTCTTGCATAATCCCCACCTCCAGCTGTTTGGACCCGGAACCCCAATCAACAAGGATATTAGCGATGGGTAGTTTGTGGATAGCGCCCCCAGCCACCCTCACAGCGACTGTGCGTCCGGTGCGAGCTTGCGCTCTGATCGTGTGAGGTTGCACCACAGTCAAAGTAGCCCCAGAGTCTCTCAGAGCCCGGGCCCCCACGCCATCTACGGTAATCCATTGGCGGTGGTGGTCCCGGTTGTCACCCCCAGCTTGAACTGGGTTGACCTCGTGTAACACACTCCACTGTTCTTCTTGGTTAGGAACACCGGTTGTGCCTTCCTGTTGCACACAATGAGCAGCTGCCCTGGGTTGTTGTGGGGGTTGCCTTTCCCAGCTTCCCCGGTTTAAGCGAGGGCACTGATTCTTATAATGCCCTGGTTGTTTGCAATAATGACACACTGCAGGGGGACGTGGTGTGTTTGCTGGGTTCGGTGAAGGGTTACTCATGGAGGGTCTAGGAGGGGTAGGGGTTGTTGGAGCCTGGTAGTTAGGCTTAAAAGGTGGTCTGCTCACCCCTTGCTCCTTCCTCCTATTATCCTGATACTCATCCGCTAACCTGGCGGCTTCCTCCACAGTTTTTGGTTTTCTATCTTTAACCCAGTCTTTTATGTCCTCTGCAGAGTGATTAAAAAATTGCTCCAGTAACATAAGTTGCAAAGCATCCTCCAGGGTGGTTGCTTGGCAGCCCTTCATCCAATTGCGGGCCGCCCGTTGTAGCCGAAATGCCCATTCCGTATGGGAATCTCTCCCAGTCTTTCTCAGATCTCTAAACTTTTTCCGGTATGCCTCCGGAGTTACAGCATATCTGGCCAACAAAATGTCTTTTATTTTTTCATAATTATGTATGTCCCCCTCAGGTACTGCTCGCAGCGCCTCGGCTGCTCTACCTGACAATTTACTGCTAATGACTGCAGCCCATTTCGTGGAGTCTAATCCCTCCAGTGCACATTGGCGTTCAAAGTCTTGCAAGTAACTGTCAATTTCCATCTCATTGTCATTAAAAGATTTAAAGGCTGCATAGTTTACCTTCTTTGGTATTTCCCCAGTACTTCCCGGGGAGTGTAGTAAATCCCCCTGTGACGGTCTGTCCCGGTCCTCTCGCTCTTTTTGCGATTGTCTAGCTTGTGCCATGACCTGCAGAACCGCCTCTGTAGCTGGGTTGGGTCCCAACAGACTGAGCATCCATCGGATGTCCTTTTGCATCACGTTTTCTTCCTCTTGATCCATTTCTGTGTTGCTGGTATTATCGCTCTGTATTAATTCTGCAATTAACGTGGCTTTTGTCTTGTTACTTGCCACTCTGCCTCGAGCTTCCAGTAAATCCTTTAGTGTGGTTCTTTTAAGTAGCTGGTACTGCTGAGCCATTCATTCCCTTGCTTGGTTTGTAATGTCCATTCGGGATTCGAATCCCTCCGCTTGCCACCAGTTGTAAGGAAACCACGTTTAACCAAATCGAGTTCGGTAGTTTCCTCCCGGACGGTCAGAGCCTAAGGTAGCGAGAGTCCGGTTCGGTAGTTACAGGGACGAAGTCCATACGGAATATAACAGCTGCATAAGATAATTCCCTCGTTACAGCCTACGAATTCCAAATAACAGTCAGAGTCCAGGTTCAGGATACAAGCAGAACTAACGTTTATTCACACACATGGCTTTTTATGCAGGTCCCCATGCAAGGGGACATCCCACAGGGAGGAGTAACATTTATCCAATCCCGAACAGTAAAAATATAAAACACACCCAATACAAACAGGCAGTTCCCTCCCCTAGTCCTGGAGATAATCAGGTCTGATATAGTAACAACCTAATTATCTCCAGGCTGAAAATTCACTATTTTCCCCAATTTCTGGAACACCCCTTTATACCTGGGGTATCCCCACAAATACTATATCCCCTGATAGCCCCGATCCGGGTGACCAACATATCCAAATTTCACCCGGATCGGTTCAGGGGTTCGCAAAAAGTATGGAAGTCCTTTGTGACCGGTCCACTGGGGCCGGACTGCCCAAAATAGTTCCAGAGGTTCGTGTGGTTTTGCCGGTCACTTCAGAAAAAGGGAAGAAATGCATAAAAGTACCGAATGAATTCCCCTGGCTCCTAGCAGCGATTGTTCCCCTCATTCGTGTGCATCTTTGTACCGAATAGCGCTCTCCTAGCTAATCGGTATCACTAGTTCCAGCGTTCGCATGATGGAGACCGGTGTTTGGGAAGTCGAGTGTCCGATTTTAGTTCCAGACACTCGACGACCAAGTCCCGCTGCCTTTGTTTGGCGAAAAAAAAGATGGCCGCGGTTTTCTCTGCCACGTGGCGTTCGACAGTACGAACGCTGACCGCACACATAGAGGGTGAAAGTGATGCCGGCTTTGAAGTTAAGTGAGCCAGGGGTGGTCTCTGTTCGGCAGACCCATCTGCCGAATGAAAAGTACACAAAAAGCAAGAACTATGCAACAAAATATCGAATAATATAGTCATTTCTTCACAGTATTTAAGGTGGAAGTTTTAGCAACATACTGGATATGTGGGTCAAAGGTGAGGGCAGGATCAAAGATAACACCAAGACAACAAGCTTGCAAGGATGGACTTATGCAAACACCATCAACCTGCAGGGAGAGTGAAGGAGGAGGTGTATTGATTAGATCATAACATTATTTTGTATGATTTTCCTGCTACTCATAAATTATCCTTTTGCACAATAAAAGTTTTCAGGGGGAATTTAAAAAAAAATACTTAGAAAATCATTGTATTTCTAATTTATGCAGTTATTGTGAAAATATTGACTACATAATTTTTTTATATATTTGCCAAAATTTAATCAATTCATTCCTTTGTAATTAGTTGTCAAGTGCAACAAGTTATCAAGCTATGTTTTATCAAACGTATTATATTGAAGACCAAAAAAGGAAAATCATTTTTTCCCAGAATAATTGAAAAATGTTTTGTCCATTATTCCTCATTAGAAAAACAGTTTCTAGAACAACATCCTCTGCATAAAAACAGGAAAAGGTTTACAGTTCTTGATGTTCAAAAAGTCTGTGCTGGATAATACTTACCAGAAGTGACCTATATTGTTTCAGATCATTGATGTCAATAGAAAAAAAATATGGTTAATTTATGAATAATTTAATGCTGCATGTTGTTATTCATTATATAAGAAGGCCAATTAGCCTGAAATATTATCCCCCCTTTGTATTTTCTTATCCTTTTTCCTTTCCTTCATATTTTTCACAGTCCCCTCTCAGATACACGTACACCTGTCTGATACATTGCACTCCATCAAACATCCAATACCCATTGGCATATTATTAATATACAGATGATAAAAATATTCTTGGGGTCAAATCAGTGCAGAAGGAAATAAGACTAAGAGGGTTATTCAATAAAGTGAAAATTGCTGGAAACTTAAACTGAATTTAAAGTAAGGCCAAAATAGCCAAAAATAGCCAAACTCAACACAGAATTGAACTCGTGAGAAGATTGATGCGAAGTATTCAGGGAGGAAGAAGATGTTTTTTTACAGATGCCTGGCAATATTTGTGCCTGACATCCCTACATGAGGTACAGCTAAAATATATTGTACTACAGAACTGTAACGAACGCTGTAATTACAGATACATGTTCGCCTATTTTCTCCCGAACTGCTAGAGCCTGAGTGATTGTAGCTGGCAGTTAGGGTGTTGATTCGAACGTTTCTTCAGATGAATTACTGCTTTCAAGTATATTCTCCCAGCAAAGTAGACAGATACCCAAACATCAGCCTAAACTAGATGAAGGGTACAACAGGAATGCTTTATTCAGGCTAACCGCCCGGTTTATGTGCAGTTACAAATATACAGGGTTTACGTTGACATATTCCAGGGGAATTCCCCACTGAACCTGAGAGGGGACAGTGACAACATACAGTTTGCAGTTACATTGGCTCTCTGGTCCAGGACACTCCTACTGACAATAATATAATCCGTCCCCTGTACTTGGGAAATAATTGAGTCAAACAATTTACTAAACTCAATTATCTCCAAGCCCAAAAACCACACATTTTCACAAAACCCAGAATGTACTCCAAACTTACTGGGAACCCCACAAAAATCATACCCCCTGATAGCCCTGATCTGGGGGACCAACATATTCAAAAATCACCCAGATCAGTTCAGGGGTTCAAGAGTTACATGGAAGTCTTAATTTGACCGACCGCACCCGATGCTCCTGCCCAGGGATAGTTCCATGAAATTGGGCTGTGCGGTTGGTCTGTTTCAAATGTACAAAAAAAAAAAATAAATCCACCAACGGTTCCCCTGGCTCATAGGTAGTGTTTGTTCCCCTAGTTCATGGGAACAAATCTACCAAATCGCGCTCTTCTGGCTGGTCTGTGAAAGGAAGCAGACGTTTGTGCAGTTTGACCGGCATTCGGGAAATTGAGTGTCTGATTTTAGTTCCAGACACTCGACGACCAAGCACCACTGCCTCCTTTCATGTGAACAAGATGGCCACCGTTTTCTCTGGCACGTGGTGTTCGGCTATACAAATGGCGGCCACACAGAGAGAGCACTTAACTTGCGGTTTGCTTTGAAGTGAATGAGCCGGGGGTGGTCTGTGTTCAGTAGTTTTTTCTACCGAACAGGGAAAAACAAAAGTAATGGAATAACAGCGGTAGTTTCTTCACAAGAACACAATATAGCCCGCATGTTTTTTTGTCTGTGAACATATTTTGACGTCACTGTGTGTAGAGAAATTACGTAAATTAAAAATAAATATATATATGTAAAGGCTTTCCTGGAGTTGTGGGAGGGGCATGTTGAACCTACTTAACCCCTTAAGGACCAAACTTCTGGAATAAAAGGGAATCATGACATGTCACACATGTCATGTGTCCTTAAGGGGTTAAGGTTACCTACATCACCATGGAAATCAGAAATTTGGCATTCCCCACCCTCAACTCTTTTTATTTTTTATTTTCTCATCAGTGTGGGCCCACTTACTTGTTCTTATCTATATATCACATCAAACAATACACACGCTAACGTTACAAGAATAGCACCAAGCACAAATATATATATTTGTGCTCAGAATTTAATACGTAATGGATAGTATCTGTAAGGGCAAAGTTGGTTGTGGTGTGCTGAAACCAATGTACGAGTGGGCCTGTAAATAAAAGAGGGCCCACCAAGGAGAATGTAATTATAACAGGGTGTAGGTGGGTGGGGACAATCAGCTGAACGGCAGAGGTGAGTTGGAGCTGGGAGTTTAAGTAGGGGACTTACTCCTCCCACAAATTCAGGCCTAATGGCCTTTCTACTCGTGCTCGGAATTTAACATGTAATGGATAGTATCTGTAAGGGCAAAGTTGGTTGTGGTGTGCCGAACATTAAGAAGGTACAGCGGTACTGGATGGGAGGTGATTTTATTCGTAAGATCGGACAGGAGGAGATGAGATGGATCTTTCAAATGGAAACACTAACTCCGTCCGGTCTTAACAAAGATTTTGAACTTTGTAATTTTCTGTAGTATTTTAAAAATGTTTATGTTTTTATATTTTTGATCTTAAATTGTGCTTTTTTTATTTTCTTTTTTTTTTCTCTCTTTCCATGATATATAAGGATTTGTTTTTTATTATTATTTTTTTTTGTAGTATATATTTTTTATGGATTGTTACATCATGAACATATTTATTTATATTCACAATGCTAATTAAGCAAAAATAGTTTTGGGGAATTTCGGATTACATATGTAAAATGTGCAAAATTTGGTTTAGGAAAAAGAGAAAAAGAAACAACTACTTTTGAAAATACTTATCAAGTTTTAAGTATTTTCAAAAGTAGTTGTTTCTTTTTCTCTTTTTTTCTAAACAATTGAGCTGCCATGAAATACGTTTCAAAGTGCTAAATACCCCCATTTATGTAGGGGTGTATATGTTTTTTGTTCCCTTATCAGTTTTTTAGATGATTTTTTAGTGGTATTATGAAAATGTGTTTAAGAAAAGAAATTTAAATGTATATATTTACTTAAATTCATAATGCCAATTGAATAAAATAAGTTTTTGTAGAGTTTCTTATTGCCCACAGAAATATGTAAAAATTGGTTTAGGCAATATAACCCATTTTTTTGTAAAAATTTTTTTTTTTTTTTTTTTTTAATTTTTTTTTTATATTCATAGTTTTGAATATCTGAGACCCCATTTCTATCAGTTAGCACTGGGAACAGCAGTGCTACTAATAAGAGACTTAATTTGGACTTTGAAATGTTGATAAGAAAGTTTGGATTGATTTTAAAATGGTTGGTAACATGATGTATATAAGACACAGGACAGTGGGAGGAAGCATCAGCCGTTTGACAAAGCCCTGTGGGTGGGGCAAAATGCATTACGGACCCGGAACCAGGAAGTGATTTGGAGACAGTCGGCAACAGCAGCCAGGATAGCAGCCGGAAGATTTTTTTACATTACATGAGTATATGGAACTTTCTTTGCGGTTTCCTGAGGCTGGTGAGCGGACTAACTACCTCCACAACAAGTTTTGCTGTTTTTAAATTGCTATTAATAAAGTATACTTACCTGAGATCCGGATTGCAAGCTTCCTTTCCACGGATCCCACGCACTCTAGGGGCTGATCCTCCCTGAGTGCTATAGCAACGAGTGGTGCTTTTACCACTCCAATCTTGTGAGTGTAACACCTAAAGGGCACCTCTGTTTGCTTTATTCTATATATTTTATAAGTAAATTACTATGCTGCACTAGGAGCTCTCTTTCTGTTTTTGTCTCCTTAATAGGTGTCAGAGTGATTTCCATGTTTGCAAGTATACCTACAGATTGTGTTTTGTTTCACCACAACCACTGTTTGTTTTTCAATTATTTATAATATTTCTACTCTGTAAACACCTAATTTCATGTACACAGGGTTACTTTCACTCTCTATAAGAGGTCCATAGTGAAAAAAAAAAAAAGATTTTTGTTGTTGCGCACCATCACTACTGTAAGTTATTGTATAATAAACACAGGATACAGGCTATGGGAGGAAAATGTATAATAAACACAGGTTACTGGCTATGGGAGGATAATGTATAATAAACACAGGTTACTGGCTATGGGGGATAATGTATAATAAACACAAAAAGAAAAAGAATGCAGCTTCAGAATTAATCTAAATTGTATGCTGTCTAGGAGGTGGGAGGGTCTGTGAGGGAGGGTCTGCTGCTGATTGGCTGGAATGTGTCTGCTGACTGTGAGGTACAGGGTCAAAGTTTACTCAATGATGACGAATAGGAGGCGGACTGAACATTGCATATGTTCGCCTTCCGTGGCGAACGCGAACAAGCTATGTTCGCCAGGAACTATTCGCCAGCGAACTGTTCGGGACATCACTAGTGGCGACAGAATAATTCTGTATCCATCTGACACCAGTTAAATCTTACGTTGAACTGTTTCAGATGGGTCGCCGCCTTCGCTGATACTGACTTATGGTAGTAGTAGAAAGAAGAGCCCCTGTACTTGATGCCTAGATCCACCACCTTGTGAAGGTAGAGGTCTAACTCCTCTCTTCTGTGGGGATACACCGTGCAGATGACGTCACGGTATATCCCGAAAGCTATCACGAACTGGGGAATTGAAAGTTTTTTATTAAGCCTAGGATCTCTTGTCTTGAGCACTACTGAAATATTCCCGTAATTGTAAGCCTTGTTCTCCAGTATGTCCTGTGAAGCTATAAGCAGAGACACCAGACACAAGTCCTTCCCATCTAGGATTTCTTTCCTGATAGAGTGTGGGACAGAGAGAGCTGGTGACTCAAAATGAGCTATAGCTGTGACTGGTGTAGGCGAGGGGAGTATGGGGGGCATGCTGGTACAGCGGTGACAGCCGGGGTGGAGACTGGGAGGCCAGGGGTATTACCTGGGGAGGTGATGGCGCTCTCCACCTTAGATAGCCTGCTAGGGTATCCTGGGTGGCCGTGCCAGTGCTTGGTGGCTGTCCTTGAGAGCTGGTGGTTGGCCTAGACTCAGGGGCTTGGTAGGTAAGCAGCCTGTAAAGTTCTGCCTTTCTAGCTGTGGCCTGTAGTATTTCTTACTGAGCCTAAGTTCGGCCGTAATTTTAGGAATAGTCCATGCTCTCAAGGACGTGGGAGTTGAAGGAGTGAGAGATTCGCCTGGAGATTCTGGTCTAGTTGGCGTGAACGGTATCTCTTCTGGCAGTTCTTCGATGGGGATTGGTTCTTGGGACATTCTAAAAGAAATGATTTTGTAAATGAGGTATTAGAAGGGGAGTAAGGAAACGTGGGGGGGTATGAGAGATGGTATTTATCGGAAGAACTGGACTGTAATGTTAGTGCCGAAGCAAAACACTTATCTGTGAGATTTTTGGTAGGTGAGGCCCTGCTAATGCCAAGTGGTGGTGAGAGAGTCTACCTATGATTTGGCTTAGGATATTGAGGCCACAGACATAGTGGCAGGGTGTTGGCCTCTTGGTGACTGTAAAGAGAATTCAAAACGTGTGGCCGTGACAGGTGAGGCAATGACTAAAGCCCTGTAGTAGAGTGGGCAAGGCATATAACTATGATTTGGGCATGGGGCCGTACCTCCGTGTTGAGGTGGGAGATGGCCTCGCGGGACCGGATTTCCTAATAGGGTGAGCTAAGGCGGTAGCCTAGACCCAGTAGCCAGTTCAATTGTATACTTAAGGTTGACTGTAAAATTCAGGTGTAATGTGTGGATACTAACCTTGAAAGGTTGTAAATGATAACTGGAACCTTCTAGTATTTTTTTATGTGGTGAGTCTTGTCTGCTGCTGCTCTTGAAGAAGAAGCCTGAGGAATAAGACAGATGTAGATGTATTTATGCGTATCGTGGTGACGTATGGTTTGTAGTGAGCGTTGGCTGTTAGGAGCGTAATGTGAGATCCTGAATTGAGGGATCTGAAAGGTTTAGTATAGGATTGGGACGAGTTTGCGTTAAAAAGAAAGGCTGATTGAGGCCTTGGGGTAGTGATTGCCGTACGTGAGTGAGGACGTAAGTACCTGGTGGTATGCCTGAGTACCGGATCGGTAGGTTGGATGTTTTCCTTGGCCTGATGGCAGTATGACCATAGGCCTGGGTAGAGAAATTGTAAAGAATTAACATACCGTAGGCGTAAGACCGTGAGTCAGTCTCAATGAAACCGAGACCGCGTAAGGTCTTGTATAGAAAGGTCTTGAAAGAGTGGGGAACTATAACTTGAATGAAGTACGAAACTCGTGATAAGCATAACTGGTTTAATGTGTAGAAACCGGTGGAGGCCTAGAATAATACTGGACTGGAGCTAAGGATTAACCAATGAATAGTTCAATAGTTAACGACAGATGTGACAGTATGTAATAAATACCAACATGTCTTGCTGTGACAAGTCTAGATAGTTTAATTGAATTTTGAGGGCTAGACCTAGATGAAACCAAAGTGAGAAAATACTATACCTGTTCCTGTAATAAAAGAACTTGAAATAACAACTTTCGAGCAGGAATGCAAGAAACCGATGCAATCTGTAAAGCCAAAGACATGTGACAGAGGCAAGAATAAATGACTGCGTGATTTTAAGGAGAAGATGTAGTACAGATGTGGATTTAACGGAAGTACCCTAGAGGATCGTTTTAATAAATTAATATCTGTATGTAGGGTTTGAATAGGGTTGGTGTATAGTTAGAAAAACTTGTTTATTTATATTGGTGACATGAGAAGTCTATAAGAATTAATAAAATGGATATTAAGACGTAGGTTACTAGTAAATTAGGTGTAGGAAAAAGAACCGTATCTTATAAATAATTTTTGAGATTTTAAATGTTTTAGATATATCAAACCTGCCAACACAGTTTAAGAAAGAGACTGGTAGTTAGACCGGATTGTATAACCAATACTGACATGTAGGTATCAGCAGTTAACTGACCGAACAGGGAATATGCGTTTACATTTAGAATTCGTGTAAGTGAAATTCATGAATTAATTTAGCATGGTTTAACAGAATTAACCGTAATAGGGATTTGTACCGTGCGTTCGTTTAAACCGTACGTATAGATCGGTACTGAATGAGAAAATAGCGAGGGGTGAATAGGATTATCGTCTAATGTTAAGGATGCATGAGCAGGTAAGTAGGTAAGTACGAGGTTCATGCATAAGCCCGAACAGTAACATAGAAATACAATGATTAATATGAGCGTTAAAATTATACATAGTTCGGTAGTTTTCCGTACGAATATGTGAACGATGCGTAAGTGTGACGGGCGTTCGTCAGTTTTGGCGCAAACGCTGAATATGTTTAAATGAGCATGGATACGCGTAAAGAAGATAGAGGGAGCCTACCCTACGTTTCTAGGCCCGAACGGAGGGAAATAGCCGAACGCTATTTCCCTCACTTAGCTTATGTGAGCGTGCCGGTCTCGTGACCGGAAGCCGGGTACCGCGACAGGAAAAAAACGCGCGGCGGGGCCTCGGAACGGACGGAGGAAAGCTCTAGACCTCTTGCTGCAGGAGACTGAAGCTGATCTGGCGGGAAGCTCGGACCGGAAGTGCTGGTTGCTATTGGGATAGACAATCAGCTGAACAGCAGAGGTGAGTAGGGGCTGGGAGTTTAAGTACTTACTCCTCCCACAAATTCAGGCCTAATGGCCTTTCTACATATATATATGCACCAATCAGCCACAACATTAAAACCACCTGCCTAATATCATGTAGATTACCCTCATGCTGCCAAAATGTCAAAACATCTTTTATGGCATGGACTTCACAAGACCTCTGAATTAATCCTGTGATATTTGGCACCATCAATGTGCCTATCCTTTAAGTCCTGCAAGTTTTGAGGTGGGGCCCGCATGAATCGGATTGTTGTTCCAGCACATTGCACAGATTCTCAGTTTGATTGAGATCTGTGGAATTTGGAGGCCAAGGCAACATCTTGTCCTCTTTGTCATGTTCCCTAAATCATTCCTGAACAAGTTTTGCAGTGTGCCAGGGTATAGTATCATGCTGAAAGCGGTCACTGTTATCAGGAAACACCATTGCCATGAAAGGGTGTACATGGTCTGCAACAATCTCTAGGTAGGTGGTACATGTCAAAGTAACATTACATGAGTGCCAGGACTCAAGGTTTGCCAGCAGAACATTGCACAGAGCATAAAAAGTCTTCGATCGGCCTGCTTTCTGCCCATAGTGCATCCAGCTGCCATCTCTTTCCCAGGTAAATGACACACATGCACCTGGCTATCCACCTAATCTAAAAGAAAACATGATTCATCACACTAACTAACCTTGTTTAATTGCTCCATGGTTTAGTTCTGATGCTCATGTTGACCTCGCTGAAGGTGTTTTTGGTGATGGACAGGGCTCATCATGGGCACACTGACCGGTTTGCAGCCACGCAGCTACATGCGCAGAAAACTGTGATGCACTGTTGTTCTGACACCTTTCTATCATGGCCAGCAAGTTGTTTAGCAGTTTGAGTTACAGTAGCTCTTCTGTTGGACCAGACTGGCTAGAGTTTGCTCTTCATGTGCATCAATGAGCCTTGGGCACACATGACCCTGACACTGGTTCACCAGTTGTCCTTACTTTTAGTAGGTACTAACCACTACATACCAAGAACACCCCACAACACTTGCCATTTTGGAGATGATCTCGCCCAGTGGTCTGGACAACACTATATGGCCCTTGTCAAAGTAACTCAAATATTTTCACTTGCCCATTTCTGCAGCTTCCAACACATGCAATTCAAGAACTGGATGTTCACTTGTGCCTAATATATCCCACCCCTTGACAGGTGCCATTGTAATGATATAATCAATGGTACTCACTTCACCTAATAGTGGCGTTAATCTATATAGAATAGAGGAATATAGTGCACTTGCAAACATCTCAAAATACCACAAGACAAAGTGCTTAACAACTAAGATATAGCAAAGAGTAGGAAGTGTCAGACTTATTTTCAAACCTTAATTTTCATTCATCTTCATTTCAACATAGTTACATAGCAGAGACCAATATGTCATTACGAACAACAGGTTTCCATCAGAATCCTGTCCCTTGACGCCATTGAGGATTATTTAATAAAGTGATAATTGTCATAAATGCAAAGTGAATTCAAAGTATATTTAAAATTTAAGTCCGAGATAGTTGAACTAGAAAAATTCCAACTACTTCTCACATATTTTCTCCCAGTTTGGTGCAAACCCAAGACTTCCACCAGGATCAATACATCTGTTATTAGTGTTGAGATGATCTAAGACCTCAGCTTGTGAGATGTGTTAGTAAATGGGGTAGAGTGTTGTTTCTGCATGTATAATTTTATTTACTGCACAACTTTCTATAGTCACCAGTAAATACATCCCCAAGGCATGCCCCCTCCAAATTTCCATTTGTCTGGAGCCTGCTCATGCCATTGCCATAATGACTGCTTCGTAGAGTGTGTTATTAAATATGAGTGTTCTTGAATGAAAATTAGCAATTCTTTACATGATATGGCGGTCAGCATATTGTTCAACCCTCATTCTATATCAAGGGATTTATGATTTTCTCATCCACATCACTATTAAGGTGAGCAGAACATACATTTAGATTTACCTTGCAACACAATTTGCGCCACACTGTCCATCTCTCATTTTAACTGTTGATTGAGGTTATGTACAGTTATTTTGTTTCTTTAAGGGTCAGAAGACACAAATTGCAACAATTAATTAAAATAAGTCAATTCAGCTGCACATAATGAAATCTCTTGTGGGCATCATAGCAATCCAATTACTTGTAGATGTCAGTGAAGCTATGGTAATAGAATTAGAAGTTCTTACACAAAGTCACATCTGTGTTGGTATAGTAACCAACCTAGAATGCCTAGAAATAGCGCTGACCCAAAACATATATAGATACAATAGATGCACAGTCTTCTTAAATTAATTGGTAATCGCCCTGGATTGTTAATGAGATATATATATATATATATATATATATATATATATATATATATATATATATATATATATATTTATACCCATATTTAGCAAATCTGTATAAATGAGGGATGAAAAACAAATGTAGAAAACCATAACAATTAAAAAAATTAATGTAGATAGATCCCTGCCAGTCATTGTTACAAGCTCTGTCCTCTGTATCTGGCAGTCGGCACAAAGAATACAGAGAACTTGAGATATTTAAGGGATACTCCATCCACAATGACCACTTCAGTGTTTTGAAGTGGTCACGGTGTTAGGAGTCTGGATGTGCAGTGTTTTAGCTTAAAACACTGCCCATCCATAGATCTTGGCAATTGTGGGCTGGGGACTAGTTATACTTCGTAAAAGACAGTACACTGTATTTTACCCTTTGGTTTTTCATGTGTGGCTGCTTTTGTGTGTCTCCGTGATCATTCATCAATATATATTTACATTAGGTGCTGTTGTTTTTCGTTTGAGTGTAACCTGTCTCTATGCTGTGAGGTGTCAAATTTTGTTTTCTTGTGGGACTTAAATTTAGTGTTGTATTTATATGTTGTTTTAGTGAATCCTTCCTTTTATCCATGCAATCCATCATTTCTGTGTTTTTCCTGTATATAGTCTCTCTTCTGTGTAGGTTTTTTGTTGTACCCACCTAAGGTCCACACAAATCAAGAAAACCCACCTGAGAGGTCTATTGTATCAGGTATATTATCAGTCTCCAGTAAGCTATCTGAATATATTGACCACTGCCTTCAATCAATAGTATAAAATTGTCCAAGTTAACTGAATGTACTACAATTTTTTGAAAATATTACATGGGAAGAAAGATATATTCTAATTACAGCAGACACTCTTTATTTACAAATATCACACATGAAAAAGGTTGTGAAGAAACAGAACACTTTTTTAACAAGCTCTGGCAAATATCCAAAAGAACAAATTGCTTTTTTATAGAAGGAATTAAACTTATTTGAAACAACAACTATTTCTGGTTCAGCAACACTTTTTTTTTTTTTTTACAGGTCTGTGGGACGGTGATGGTAACCAGGTTTGCCTGGTGACCTATCACCGTTACATAGCTGATCTATTTTTTTTATATATAGAACAGTACCAAAGAGTCTCTTTAAAGTTTTTAAATTATCTTAAAAAAATGATTGGGTATTTTTTTTAACCTGTACTTTTAGTAACACCAAGGTAGAAATTTTGGACCTAACCATTTATATTGAAGATTCAAGAGTAGAGATATCGCGAACTTAAAATTTTCCGTTTGCGAATTTCCGCAAATGTTCGCAACCGGGCGAACCGCCATAAACTTCAATAGGCAGGCGAATTTTAAAACCCACAGGGACTCTTTCTGGCCACAATAGTGATGGAAAAGTTGTTTCAAGGGGACTAACACCTGGACTGTGGCATGCCGAGGGGGATCCATGGTAAAACTCCCATGGCAAATTACATAGTTGATGCAGAGTCTGGTTTTAATCCATAAAGGGCATAAATCACCTAACATTCCTAAATTGTTTGGAATAATGTGCTTTAAAACATCAGGTATGATGTTGCATCGATCAGGTAGTGTAAGGGTTACGCCCGCTTCACAGTGACAGACCAAACTCCCCGTTTAACGCACCGCAAACAACCGCAAAGAGTCCATTTGCACAACCGCAAACTCCCCATTTGCACAAGGTTGGATACCAAGCTAGCCATGTCCGTTCCTTGTCCTCACTGATGTCATTGAAGGTCTCTTCCTCCACCCAGCTACGTACAACACCAAGGGTCCCCGGAAGGTGACAACAAACCCCTGGGAGGCCTGCTGTGTTTGGTCTTCCACCTTCTCAAGACCACCTTCCTCCTCTGACTCCTCTTCTTCAGACTCCTCTCTCTGCGTTGCCTCTCTCTGCGTTATTACAAGGTGTGTTAAGTAGTACTATTCCTATCAGTTTAATCCCTGTTACGTCCCCTCAGTGGATCAGTGGACGTGTATATGGCATCGATTTTAGGAACCGGGAGATGGAAAAAGATGCTTGGTCGGTCTTCCTACTTCAAATTTGGGGCACTGCGTGTGCAATCTAATGTGCCACCAGAAAGGAGTAGTGTGTTAAGAAGTACTATTGGTATCAGTTTAATCCCTGTTACGTCCCCCTCATCAGTCCTTTTTTAGTCGAATGTATCACCCACTGTCAGTCCCTTCGGGATCCATCCCTCATTCATCTTAATAAAGGTGAGGTAATCTAGACTTTTTGACCTAGGCGACTTCTCTTCTCAGTGACAATACCTCCTGCTGCACTGAAGGTCCTTTCTGACAGGACACTTGAAGCGGGGCAGGCCAGAATTTCTATCGCAAATTGGGATAGCTCAGGCCACAGGTCAAGCCTGCACAACCAGTAGTCAAGGGGTTCATCGCTCCTCAGAGTGTCGATATCTGCAGTTAAGGCGAGGTAGTCTGCTACCTGTCGGTCGAGTCGTTCTCTGAGGGTGGACCCCGAAGGGCTGTGGCGATGCGTAGGACTTAAAAAGCTCTGCATGTCCTCCATCAACAACACGTCTGTAAAGCGTCCTGTCCTTGCCGGCGCGGTCGTGGGAGGAGGAGGATTACTTTCACCTCTTCCCCTGTTAGATTCCCATTGTGCTGTGACATCACCCTTATACGCTGTGTAAAGCATACTTTGAATTTATTTTGGAACTGCTGCATCCTTTACGACTTGCGGTAATTCGGTAACATTTCAGGCACTTTCTGCTTATACCGGGGGTCTAGTAGCGTGGACACCCAGTACAGGTATTTTTCCTTCAGCCTTTTTATACGAGGGTCCCTCAACAGGCACAACAGCATGAAAGACCCCATTTGCACAAGGTTGGATGCCGATCTACTCATGTCCCGTTCCTCATCCTCAGTGATCTCACTGAAGGTATGTTCTTCCCCCCCCAGCCACGTACAACACCACGGGTACCAGATAGGTGACAACGAGCACCCTGGGATGCCTGTTGTGGTTGGTCTTCCTCCTCCTGCCGCAGGTCCAGCAAGCAATGCTGATAAGGCTTTTTCTGGTGGTGATGGTGACCACAACTCTTCCTCTTCCTCTTCACGCTCATCTACAGCCTGATCCAGCACTCTTCGCAGGGCACTCTCCGGGAAGAAAACAAATGGTATGATGTCGCTGATGGTGCCTTCGGTGCGACTGACTAGGTTTGTCACCTCCTCAAAAGGATGCATGAGCCTACAGGCATTGCGCATGAGCGTCCAGTAACGTGGCAAAAAAATTCCCAGCTCCGCAGAGGCTGTCCTAGCACCCCGGTCATACAAATAGTCGTTAATGGCTTTTTCTTGTTGGAGCAGGCAGTCGAACATTAGGAGTGTTGAATTCCAACGTGTCGCGCTGTCGCAAATCAAGCACCTCACTGGCATGTTGTTTCGCCGCTGGATATCTGAAAAGTGCGCCATGGCCGTGTAGGAATGCCTGAAATGGCCACACACCTTCCTGGCCTCCAGTTGGTGCGGAGTCAGCCACTGATCCACCTGTGCGTTCAGGGCGGACAGGAGTGCTGGTCCGGTGTGACTCTCTGCTTTTCAGGCAAGTCAACCCCAAGACGGCGTGACACTGCCGTATCTGGGATGTGGAATAGTACCTGGGGGGTGCCGTTGATGTGGAGCAAGACACAGCAGCAGAAGAGGACTCAGCCGAGGAGGTTATGGAAGAGGATGAAAAAAAAAAAAAAAAGCAGACTGATGTTCGAGCTCTAAAAAGGGCTTTTTGGGGTGCTGTCCTTACAGCAGAGATCAGATGAGTCCTTCAGGACTGTAGTGGACACTGAATACACTAGCCTAGCTATCGATTTCCCTATTAAATCAGCAGCAGCTACACTGTCCCTCCTCTCACTAAGAATGCAGCTTCCGGGGGGCGGGGCCTAGCTGTCATGGAGGAAAGACGCACTTCGTGTGAGCTCCCTCAATATCTCACTTTAAGCAGCTATCAACAAGCGAATTTCACCCCAGAAGGGGATGACCCAGCAATGTTGCTCCTACCTGACCGACCCGACATGCTTAATAGCGGTCAGCAACTCGACAGAGTCTTACTTACCTCCGCGTGACAAGTGTGGCCTGGTGCTCACCGGGCGGGACAGGCGGACGATCTCCCGATCCTGGGATGCCCAGGAGCAACTACTTCCCGGCAGGAGCTCCGTTACCCCCCTCGAACCGGGGGGGTCATCCCGGTCCACCCCTGAGAGGCTGTCTGGAGCTAATGGACGCACAGAGCACAGCCGCCCAGGCTGACATACTCATCTGTGACTCTCCCAATATGGCGGCAGCCGCGTGTCCTCCTGGTACCAGCAAAGCATGGCAGGATATTGAGTCTAAGCTGGACAGACTCTTTAACCAATTTTGGAAGCAACCAACAAGCTCCACAAAAAAAGCTTCCACCACCTCAAGCCGCGAACGCGGCACTCAGCCAGAGACTTGCCTTTGTTGTTCCAGGTATCAGGGACTCCCAGGGTCTACACCTGGTGCCCAGAAGGGATCAGATGAGCACAAGAAGTAAACAGCAGCCTGCCAAGCATGTCCCACTATAGCCGATCCTCCACACCATGCCTTTGATCACATGAACTGCTCTCTGCACATTAACTAATCGTAAAGTAGCAAGCGTTTAGACATGTCATTATTTCGCCTCCTAAAGAGTTTATTGTCGTAGTTCCTTACATGCCTTTACCTTAACCGTTCATGTATTATGCTATTCACTAGTCTCATCTCATGGGGCGACTCACACTTGATTTATAACTAGTGGTGGAGCTGCTGATATAAATACACAGTTGATAACGTGCAAGTTACACCCTAAACATGACAGCCATCTTTCACAACAATGCACTGCTATATACTCATACCCTCAGTGCAACTAGCCATGATATACGCACGTTCAGCCTAGCATGCTCAAATATAACACACTTCTGTCTAAAAAAAAAAAAAAAAAAAGAATGCAGCTTCCGAATGAATCTAAAATGGATGCTGTCCAGGAGGTGGGAGGGTCTGGGAGGGAGGGACTGCTGCTGATTGGCTGGAATGTGTCTGCTGACTGTGAGGTACAGGGTCAAAGTTTACTCAATGATGACGAATAGGGGCGGTTCGAACATCGCATATGTTCGCCCGCCGTGGCGAACGCGAACAAGCTATGTTCGCCAGGAACTATTCGCCAGCGAACTATTCGGGACATCTCTATTCAAGAGTTAAAAAAAAAAGACTTTCTTTCAGAAAGTTGATATTAATAGCTATATTGTGCCAATGCCCTTCTATCCACTAAGGTAAGTTTGTGGAGTAACAATTGCTCTTATCTGGGCCATCCCTCCAGCGGTCTGCTTAAGAGGTACACCCATGGGTTATAATCCTGTTTACATGGGAAGATTTGATCCATCTTGTCCTGCAACATTTTCCAATATATTGGAACTTTTGGACACCACATATGTATATATGAACCCCGCTGACCGCAGCCTCTTCAGCAAGTATCTATCAGCAATTTTTTTCATTCTATATATCACAGGAGTGGTGTACCACCTGAACATGGTTTTTAGATTACTGCTCCTGCAACGTCACACATATGGACACTACGTTGTTGGCCTCCTATATGTCTTGCCACTCCACACCTTCTACTGTGTATACAATAAAGACACACATTTGGTTGTTTCAGAGCTTAGATGGGCGTATAGTATGGTTATTAAGCTCGACAGTATAGACTTACTCAGACACATCATCTCGAAGAAAGAACATTTTTTGTGGGCCGATTCTCTCATATGTGCCTGGCTCGCAAAATCTTTTAGTTGTAGATAGTGGAAGAAGTCAGTTGTTGTGAGGTGGGCTTTTTGTTTTAGGTGTTTTAATTCTATTTTCCTATCCTCAAACATATGGCATATTCTCTGTAAGCCTACTCTCTCCAGGTTAGAAAGTTCCTAGCTGCCATACCTGGAGGGAACACCCCATTTCTCCATAATGGTGTGAGTGGCGAGGGGGAGCAAGCTAGTTAATATTTCGTATCCCAGGTTCTAATCAAGTTTAATATTGCGGGGGACACCGTTCTTAACATTGGTCTATTTTCTTTTGCGACCTACATGAAAAAGTGAGGTAGACCAGCCCCTGTCAGCAAAGACTGAAATTTCCTTACTTCTAGGGACACATGCCACATTGCTATTTGGGCTGCAGTATAATAGTAGTACAGGTATGGCAATCCCATGCCACCTCTCGTTTTAGTGTGGAAAAGGACGTTTCGCAATATCCTCAAACTTTTATTTTGCCATATAAAAAAGCAGATGGCGCTAGGTCCGATTTAGTCACAGGTATTGGGAGGGCCTGGAATCGTAATAAGATGCTTGGTAGGATATTCATTTTAACAAAATGGATGCGACATATCCAGGAAATGGGTTTATCGCACCAATTATCCATATCTCGCATTAGGGTTCTCAGGAGAGGGGAGTAGTTTACTGAAGTTAATTTGGATGGGTCCACCCAGTGGTGTATCTTGGTTCTGTGCTGCCCTATGCAGGACAAAACTCAGACACCCCCCCTGCGCGCGCCACCCCCACCCAACCCTTCCTCCCCTGCCCGCCTTCTAAATACACACACATTCACTGACAGATACGGATACACTAGCTAACAGAAACACACACTCGCTAACAGACACACACACACACACACAGTCAGACACACACACTAACACACACTAACAGATACACACACACACTAACAGACACAGTCAGACACACGTACACACTAACAGACACACACACTAACAGACACACACTAACAGACACACAGTCACACACACAGTCAGACACACACACTAACACACACACACACACACTAACAGACACACAGTCAGACACACACTAACAGACACAACCACCCAACCCTTCCCCCTGCCCCGCCTTCTAAATACACACACACATTCACTGACAGATACGCATACACTAGCTAAGAGAAACACACACACACTCGCTAACAGACACACACACACACACTAACAGACACACACACTAACAGACACACAGTCAGATACATACTGACAGACACACACACACTGACAGACACACAGTCACACACACACAGACAGTCAGACACACACACAGTCAGACACACACTAACAGACACACACTAACAGACACACACTAACAGACACACACTAACACACACACACACACACAGTGACACACACACACACTAACAGACACACAGTCAGACACACACACAGTCAGACACACACATACAGTCAGACACACACACACTAACAGACACACAGTCACACACACACAGTCACACACACACAGTCAGACACACACACACTAACACACACACAGCCAGACACACACACACAGTGACACACACACACAGTCAGACACACACACACTAACAGACACACACACTAA
Organism: Pelobates fuscus; assembly: GCF_036172605.1. Classification (NCBI taxonomy): domain Eukaryota; kingdom Metazoa; phylum Chordata; class Amphibia; order Anura; family Pelobatidae; genus Pelobates; species Pelobates fuscus. The sequence continues at coordinate 22,047,954 of NC_086319.1, read as the reverse complement.
CAGACACACACACACTAACAGACACACACAGTCACACACATACACTCACTCACATTAATACTCACTTCTCTTTTTTTATTCAACCCCCCCCCCCAGCCTCCTTACCTTTGAGAATGCTGGGGGGGGTTCTCCCATTCCCTGGTGGTCCAGTGGCTGCAGGATGGGTGGCTGGCGAGGGAGCACTTCCCCTGAGCTCTCTGCTCAGCTCCCTTGCGCGCCGCCCGCAGAGTGAGGCTGGGAGGCGGAGGGAGCTGAGCAGAGAGCTCAGGGAAAGTGCTCCCTCGCCAACCGCCCGCCCGCCCATCAGCCCGTCCAGCATGTCAGTTAGCGGCAAGGCTAACAAGGCATTTACCCTGGGCATTTGGGGGCGGCTTTTTTTGCCGCTCCCTGGAAAATGCCGCCCAAGGCAAATGCCTTGTTTGCCTCGCGGCTAAAACATCCCTGGGTCCGCCATTCGGTGCACCCCTAGATATTTTATGGCACTGCGTCGTCATAATTGATAAGTGATATTGGGAAAAGTTCTCGGGGCATAGAGGATCTTTACCCGGCTTGGGTAGAAGCACAATGTTCACTAGGGACATCTCCCTGTCTGGCACGTCTCCCTTCTGGAAATTGTTAAAGAGGAGTTCTAGTTTAGGAATTAGTTCCTCACGAAAAGTCTTCTAATAATAGTCTGAATCGAAGTCGTCGGGTCCCGGTGCTTTGTTGCCCTTCAGGCCCGATATGGTCTTATCGATTTCTTCTGCATTAATCTCACTGCCCAGTATGGCAATCATGTCTGTGCTCAGTTTTGGTTGCCCTAGATCCTCCAGGAACGATTGTATGTCATTGTTCTCCACCCCTGGTGCACAGTGGTCTTGAGGTGAATGATTATACAACTTATTGTAGAAGTCCGTAAAGACCCAAGTTTCTGTATAAACCCCTATAGCAGTCTGTCCTGTTGCCCCCTACTGTGGCATCGGAGTTGACCTCTACCCGAGCTTCTATCTATCGCCGGACACGGCTCCACATTGAAATCACCACCCATTATAAGCATCCCATGGGGGAGAGCCTCTACTTTGGTGGTAAGCTTATCCCAGAATTCATGTTCAGGGGTATTTGGTGTGTGTATACGTTAATCAAGTGTGTTGTATGGGAGTGTATATTCCCTGTTAGAATAACTAATCTCCCCTCTTGGTCCAGCTCCGAGTTGGTGATGCGGATAGGACACCGGTTATGGATGAGGATTGCCACCCTGTTGCATTTGCGTTGGGCCCTAGCTTCAAACAACATGGAGTATGTGTTATCTTTCAGAGATATCTTAGCCTGTTTAAAATTGTGTGTCTCCTGAAGGAAGGCTATTTCTAAATGCAGTCTTTTTATCTCTCGGAACATAAGCCGCCATTTTTTGGGAGCATTTAGTCCCTAGACGTTCACTGAGGTGATTGTTAACAACATAACATTACTGAAGGTGGGACGCTAATTAATGCCTGGGCTAATGCCCAGATAAGAACACTAAACCACGCTCCTGGGAGGTTGGCTCTAGTTGACATGGCACCTTTATAGGACTATTAGGACAAGGAGGGGCCCTAGCCACCGCCTGACAGGGTGCATGCTATGAGAGGTGCAAAGGGACAATGCCAGGCAGGGGCATCTGCATCCAGGGGCTTAACCCTCTTCCCGCTACGTGCCCTGCAGGGAGTGTTGGTGACATTGTTGTTGGCCATGGGGGGGACCATGACATTGAACATATTGCCATACATCGGTGGCACGGACTCCTTGCCTCCACCTACCACCCTGGTTGCTGCTATCGGGCCAGCGGGAACCCATCCATATGCAATAAGTCCCTGAAACCCCCGGTAAGTAGTCCCCGTCCCCCCGGTAAGCAGTACTTGTGCCTCTCGTATCCTCAGTCCAGCAAAGGTGGTCTAGTCTCGTGAACTCTGCCAAACCTCTGTCCTCTACCCCAAGCGCTCTCATTCAAGTGCCCTCCCGTGTCTCCCGTCCCCCCCGCTTACACCCCACCCCAATCTCAGAGCCCGTCTCCGTTCCCCTGGGTCTCGAGCTATAGGGCTCCATGTGGAGTAAATGCAGAAAAGGTGTCTAATACACAGGTATGTGATCCACATATAGAGGTTGAGGCTGAGATGAGGCATGGACAGGGACAGTTAGACCAAGGTTATCTTTGAGCAAGTAATAATGAAAGATATAACGTGGAAACACTTGCCATAGTAAACTATATACACGGTGGCTATTCCAGTGGGGGACCCCTCCCAGCCCTCAGATGCCCCCCACCCTCAACCTCAGTGTGTATAATGGACTGTCCGCATCGCTGACTCCACAGCCCAATGTACTCACTTCCACCAAATCAGTTAGCTACTGCTGGCATGTATATGGGTTTTCAGGCCAGCCGTTCAGACTGTGAGGGGAGACCCCCAATAGGCCTCACACCCCTTAAGAGTACCATTCTCTCGGTAGGCTCAGTAGGTGTCCTTGTTTAAGGGAGGTCAATGGTAGATGTAGTGGTGCCTGGAGACCCAGGTCACGGAAGAGGGCAGCCGTGCCTCCCCCGGATTGTAGCACATGTGGGCAGCCATCGTGGTAAAGGGCGATATCAGCACCTTTGTAGGGGATGGGGCCTTCTCTTCCTTTCTTCATCAGGGCCTCGTTTGTTTGGAAATGTAAAATTTATGTCGCACGGCACATTGGGGTCAGTCCATCTCGTGCGCAGTGCTCTGTGGGCTCTTTATGTGCCACAAGCAGTCAGAAAGATCGAGCAGGAGGGGCCGTAGTATTTCAGTCACCTCGTCTGCTAAGGGGCCCTCACATGCCTTCTCCGGCAGACCCCTCACGTGAAGGTTATTCCATCTTGGATCTCCTCCTTCAGTACTTGGAGCGATCTATCTCACCCACAAGGTAGGTTTTGACTTTGGCTAGTTTGGCCAGTATTTGGGCCATGTGAGGCGTCGAGGGTATCTCCTCAGCAATGGGTACAGGGAGCGAAGGCGACCTCATGGCAGTTGGACTGTGGCCTCCGTCATCTTGGATGCATACCTGTGCTGAGCAGGAGGCCGCAAACATGTCCGCGACCAAGGCCCTAGGGTCCGGACTCTTCTTGTGTTGCTTCTTGGATGGTCGCTTGTCCATGCTCTCACTGGGGTAGGTGATCAGGCTTGGTATTTCTCACTATTATAGGCTGTTTGCGGTGCTGTTGGAGCAGAGCTTAACGCCAACACATCCAGCTCGCTCCTCGTTCAGGCCACGCCCCCATATATTTTTGTTTTTAAAGTGTATTTTATTTACTTAAATTAATTGTTCCAAACATTAAGTGGAGAGGCACAGAGGGAGTTAGGTGCCACCAAGAATTGTCTCACTTCATAAAAATCTTGACACAAGTTATAGATGGTTTCAGTGTTATATTTAATGGTGTCAAATCCAGAAAAGTGAGGGTTCTACTTTTGATTCACAAATTTTGTATCACGCTGTATGATGACAAATAGAACCACACATTAAATACAATGATATATTACACAAAGTAAATTATACATTATACTTACACCAGTATTTCTGCCATTTTCATAATAATAATAATAGCTTGTCAAAATAATACACAGCAATTTAACACAGCGATTTTTAATAATGAATATTAAACTGACAGATGCTTACAAGTGATGTAGATCTATATACAGTTCAATGATTTAGAGTAAGAAGTATTACATAATGCTGCTATCACTGATATGGTATTACTGTATATTAGCATATATTTACCTCTCTGTACAGAAATTATACACAAGACCATGCTATTACCCAGAGTCCAGTAGGGAGAATTCCTGTAGTAAAAACGTTACTAACTCTTTTGGTCTGTGAGCAGTACTATACAAAATAGGAAGGATAGTCAGAACCTCCCTCCCAGTTCAAGGAACCTTATAGAAAATATGATCTGATGGAATCCTTGCATTTCCAACATTCCTTAAAACCTTATAGATCACACATTACTGCCCTCACTAATAGCTGCATCCAGTGTCAAGCCATAATCTCTCTAGCACGTTAGCAGGCCTATGGGGTCGCTTTATATCACTAAAACAAACATCAATGGAACATTTCCACCAGGTCGCAAGTGTTTAAAAAGTGCAATTGCCTCATTTATAAAAACATATCACTGATGGAAAAAAGAGACAATTTACTAGAATTAAAAAAAAATGAAGAAACTTTTTCACTCTGATGTATTGCGAAGACATTCGTTTGGTCACCATAATCACTTTAATAAATGCCATTCTATTTTTGTAAGAGTCATGTTATTTTGGTTCCTATTTTATCTAAGCTTCACACCAGAAGTGATATTTTAATTAACTCTCATTGACATTCAATAGTTGAGCTGAGAGAGAGGAAACGTCGTGTTAGCCAATTCAAGGGTTTGATACAATCTTTGATGGTTAAGTGTATATTAACATACCAATTTTGTTTTAAATGCTGATTGAACACCATTATTGTTCTAATAAAATACAGTATTGGAGAAATCACTAGAGATAAACGTATTAGCAGATAGCAGATGGTGATTTATGTGTGAATGACCTTTTAATACATAGTTTTTGCAGACCAGAGTTGGAAAAGATATTAATATTTTTGCAAATCCTGAAACAATGTTAACACTTTTTTTGTTATTCTCAGGGAACAATATGTGATAGATGGAAATTTTTATGGGATGCCAGATTTATGGTTTCGTAAAATAACATTACTTCACAGTTTTTAAAAAGAAATTATAAACGCAAACATAAGTCAATAGTAAATATAAAAAATATGTTTCATCCTAGACAATGTCATTACAAGTATTTACATGTATACAAATCACCCACACTACTCACCCACACTTAGTTCCCAACTATTTTTTTATAAGATAATGCATCTACTAATGTTAACAATTACTACTGTTTTTATAAAAATTAAAAAAAACGTTAAAGAGACACTATAGTCCAGAACCACTACAGCTTAATTTAGTGTCTCTGGTGTTTATAGTCTCTGCAGGCTTTTCAATGCAAACATTGTTACCTCGTAATATCTCTAGGTGCAGACACTCAGATGGCCACTAGAGGTGCTTTCTAGTCCAGTTCTGCACAGTGTGCACCACCTACGTTCAGCGTCTCCACGCTTCGCATGTAGATACTAAACGCTCCGCATAGTGATGTATTGATTCAATGCATCTTAGGAGGAGATACTGATTGGCTCTGCAAAGTGTTTTGCCATGCATGCCCAATAGCCTCCCACTGCTTTCCTATGGGAAAGCATTTGATTGGCTGAGATCATCAAGATTGATGGTCTTAGCCATGGAGGCAAGGGCAACTGCCACAAGACCATCGCAGAGTGGGGAGAAGGTGAGTAACCTTTTTGCTGAGATCGGAGGGGGTGGACACCTAAATAGCCACTTCAGCACTGTTATGTCAGGAAGACATGTTTGTATTCCTGACACTCTAGTGTTGCTTTAAGATAGTTGTGTATAAAAAAACATGTAAAAGCCTATGTTAATTTTAATGTTTTATGATTTTATCATTAATATATTTCACAAAATGAAATCCAACAAAATTTGGTTTGATATATGTAAAATTTAAAAATGTACAAATGTTTTCTATGCCAGAATTCACACCATATATAGACCAAAAGTTGATATTCCAAGGACGGGCTAGCCGTACAGCTATATTAGCTACAATATTATATAGTTAGTAAGAGTTCCTCTATTTAAAATATATAAACAATTGAGAATACAATATAAAATAGGGACTGTCTTGGATGCAAAAAGTTTTGTCTTTTTAAATATTTTATTAAATAAAAATATGAATATAGACATATAAAAACGTAATAATCTATTACAATAATGTATAGCAGAGTTTATAAGATTAAAGTAAATGCTTGCAATATCAGTAAAATGGAATAACATAACCTTCACGAACAAGTCAACCTCTCATGATAAAATGGAGCAGTATCTCTAAAATCTCTTCTCTCTTTCCTAATATTAATAAGTACACATATGTATACCTTAGATTATACCTCATGTTAGGACCTACCTTAACTTGGCAAAGATACAAGGCCATAATGTGATCATTTCACATGGGAAAATCTTATCTATGTTTAGAATAAAACGTAAGGGTACACATGATGTGGGAAATTCCCTGACTTGAAGAATTCCACTAACCTAGGACAAGATGGCCTCCTAAAATCTGAACACCATATTCACTGAATATGGGTAAGAGGTCATTTATTAAAGAAACATTGTATGAAAAACAATATGTTCCATTTCTAACAACTTGTCAGTTTGCAAAATCTCATAAAGACAAAGTACACAGTTTAAAAAATACTTTTCATTCTAAAAACATATTTACATATGCCCATAACACGCTGACACAGTTAGAACATTATCACCATAATACAATAAAAGAATGTAGAGTTATTATGTATTAATATGTATTCATATAATTACTGTATGACAATATAAAGCAGCTATACGTGACTCGATAGACTAGAGTATTGTCATACCTTTTACTTCCCCGTGTTTTCCCCTATATATTTCTATTTTATAGTATTCTTTCTTTTCATCACTATGATTCGTGATTTAGTTATTCATATATATTACCTATAGATAGATTCATGAATTGTGTTAAACATGAATGAATGCTAACGCAGGCTATATCAAGTAGAATTGTGATTTTAATGCATTTCAAAGGAGTTTCTCAATTATTTAACCAAAATATGGCCCCTTTGCCACACAGCACAGCATGTGATACTAAATCGATGGCCAAAAGACAGTTTATACTCTTAGAAAATAAATAAGTATCAGCTGAGGTCGCAGACCAAAGTTCAAGAATACAGTAAGTCAACAAAATGAGTATCAAAAATCTCAAAATGCATAATAGTGTTTGTCGGCAACATAGTGACTGTTCATTAATGTTTTTTAATGTAGTGTAGTCTGAAAAGCTAGTGCACACACCAAAGACGGGTTGAGACCAGAAATGAGGACATTATAGGACATTCTATCTATAGAGCATGTTTCAATCATCATAGCAATATGATATCAGCCCAGGAACCAGAAATGATACTGACTCAACTGCCCTTGGACACAGCTGTGAACACCATTTAATTTATAATAAGGTTGGCTGAGTGAGGCTAGCTGAATAGATTAATTGATTATTACCTAGATACTGAGTGAGAGGATCACAAGTTGGCAGACAATTAGACAAATTACATCAGTCATATTTTTCAGAACCTAAATTAATGAGACAATCTTGCTGAAATGGAATTGTGGAAGATTGGTGATGATCTCCAACATGCAATGTTTATATATTAAACAAAATCCAATACTGTCATCCAAATGTTTGAAATTACAACCTATTGCAGAGTCTTATATTCTCTAGTTCTATTGCGACTTTGTTACTCATTTCCCCTCTCTTTCAGTCATCTTAAAACAACACATTGTAGGAAAAATCACTTTTGTAATTTATTTGGGAAATTCTATATGTTTTTACAAGTAGTTATATTAGGCGTTCCACCATCACAACGTACATTGAGCACATTTTAGTTACTGAAGGATAAACTTTAAGTATTTAAGCAACTAACTCTAATCATTGTAAACACAACAACCAAAAATTATTTTTTAATACCTTTGTATTATCCCACCTTCTGTGCATTTTAAAACAAATGTTATCTATGAGATAAATACTGTAAAAAGTTTCTATGTATCTCAGCAATATACACTGACCAGTCACACATTAGAATAACATGCCTGATATTCCTTGTTCTGTCAAAAAAGCGCTGATGCATCGAGGCATGGACTCAATGGGACCTCTGATCGTGTACTGTGGTGTATTGCAAAACATTAGCAGCAGATTGTTTAAGTCCAACAAGTTGCGAGGTGGGGCATGCATGAATTGGATTTTTTGTTCCAGCACATCCCAATTGAATTGAGATATGGGGAATGTGGAGGCCAAGTCAACACCATGAACTCTGTCATGTTCCTCAAACCATTACTGAACCGTTTTTTGCAGTGTGACAGGGTGCAGTAGATCATCTGTGTGATCGGACCAGATGGGCTAGCCTTCACTCCCCACATGCATCAATGAGCTTTGGGCAGCTTTGACCCTAATGTTGGTTCACTGATTGTCCTTCCTTGCCACAGTTTTGGTAGGTACTAACCACTGCATACTGTGAACCTGCACTTGCCTTTTTGGAGATGCTGTGACCCATTTGTCTAGCCTTTATTATCTGTCCCTTGTCAAAGTCATTCAGATCTCTTTGCTTGCCCATTTTTACATATCCTATCTCTTGATAGGTGCCATTGTAATAATGTAATCAATGTTATTCACTTCCCCAGTCAGTGGTTTTAATGTTGTGGCTGATCAGTGTAGAGTGATGCACTTTTTTTTACAATAAAGATCTGGTCCAGGAGGCATTTAGGTTACTGATCATATCATGTCAAAACCTAATCACATAAGCTAGCTATACTATTTCAGGATATACATGGGATGACTTATTTAGAGTGGAGGAAATGTTTTAAATTATGTGTATCTCTATATAATTATTGAATTAAAGGTATAATGTAGATTTTGAACCCACTTTCTAAGAATGTGCACAATATCACCACATCCATTGTATAAGTTGGCAGTATTCTAAAACCAAACCTAAATTAGCCCTGCTTTAAGCTCGGCATTGTGATAAATGTATCGCAATCTGCTGAGAAATCACATAACAATCATAAACCAAAGATACGCAACCCACATATGACCTAATATTCTGTAATACAATACTAGTTTATGTAAAAATTTACAAATGCAGTGGCAAAACTACAGGGATCAATAAGGTCATGAGTGGCTTTCCATCTTAGGGCCTCCCTGAGGAAGGCAGATATTTACTAAGGCAGAGTAGGAACCTGCTTACCCAATATATAAAGTTTATGGGGAGGCCCTTAGATGTAGCACTGATGTTCCTGCTCCCTCACATGCCCTGTGGTGATACCTGGAGCTGGGATATGGTATTGCTCCAGTCCTAACATCAATAAACGGCACATGTGTGTCAAATCAGTGAGAGCGTGTCCGTCAGTGAGTGTGTATGTATGTCAGTGAGTGTGTCTGTCAATGAGTGTTTGTGTCTGTCGATGTGTGTCTGCCAGTGTGGGTGTCTTTCAGTGTATGTGTCTGTCAGTGTGTATGCCCATCAGTGTATGTGTACCTGATAGTGTGTATCAGTCAGGGAATGTACCTATCAGTGAGTGTATGACAGTGTATGTCTGTCAGTGAGAATGTGTATGTCTGCCAGTGAAAGTGTGTGTTGGTTAAACTGTGTGTGTGCGCCAATGATTGCATGTTGTGTCAGTGAGTGTGTGTGTGTCAGTGGGTGTAGGTCAGTGTATGTGTATCAGTGAGAGTGTAATGGGGCCCTTATTTGTGATTCCTAGTTACACCGTTGCACAAACACACACAAAAACATATTTAAACAATAATGTCTACATACAGCTTTTTTCAATCATAAATATTGGTGTCAACCAAATAAACAAAGACATAGCTTACAAATAGACGTGCAGCATTAACACTGACTATAGTTAATATTTACAAATAATAATACAATATAACTAACCTATAAAATAATATATCACACTCAGAGCTAGCCACTTGCTGTAGTAATTACACGGATAGCATGATATAACATTAGTGAAAGACATATTTATAAAGTGCCTCTCAATTCGATTCTGCATTTTTGTGAAAAAATGTTTTTCAAAAATTGCTAATTAAATGTTTTTTTTTTTAAATCAATGCAAAATAATTACCCACAGCTAATCTGACAAAGGCCACCAACTCATTTAGCAGCTGTTAAAGGGCCATAATTAGTGAAATTAATTAGCCAAAGGAAACTAGGACATGTGACCGGAGTATTACTTAATGCATATGTGCTTGTTGTCATGACAACATAATTAAGCGCTTTACAGAAGTAGCTGGGCCTTTTGCTTTTATTGAAATGAAAGCACTCTGAACTATTGAGAAAGGGGGTATGGACTGCACAGAATACATCAAGGGGGCTATCAGGTAAGCTTCAAATGTGCAACCAAATTGCAGAACAAAAAGAATATCAAACAGGGACATTTACTAAAGGCAATCTAATTACAAATTTACACAGTGTTTAAAAATGTATAAACATTCTAAACCATCCAGCAACTGCTGAACAAAATATCATATAGGCATATATACATTTATCAATTGACCACCTGAATGAATAAATAATTTCACATCTACATATTAATGAAGCAGGTAAATAATATGAATATAAAAAAATAGTGAAGGTCTGACATTTTTCACACACACATGTATGCGCGCATGCACAAACATACACACATACATACAGGCATACAAACACGCAAACACACATAAATAGTGTCAGCATGTGACTCTGCTTACTTCCAAACACAATTCATTATTTAAACAGATAACAGGCCATTCAAATATTTACAAGCAACCTCAGCTAGTTAAATCCATTCATAACAGTGGTTTAAAATACCAGCTCATCACGGGAATCAGTTTTGGAAATAGTTTCGGAGAAGCTGTGACAGTTTCTGAAATAGTTTCGGAGAAGGAGATTGTAGTTTGTTAGATACAGTTCTGTGAATGTTCTGCGGAGATTATCATACCAATGCTGATTAAAATATCCCATATGTGTGGATTGAAATTTACCGTGCCTCGCTCTTATCATTCAGTTCTCTGGTGTCATAAACTGGCATTTCTGTTGTATGATAACAATAGTTTTTCTTCTTTCAAAATAGATACATCAAAGGAAAAGGAACATCATTTTGTGCATAACATTTTATGACAAAGAGAATTCTGGATGTTTTTCAAAATACACGCAAGACGTATAAGCTAAAAATTGCAATACAACAATAAATATAAATACATATATCCACCTACGCTATATAAACCAGAGCAAGTTCTGCTCTAGAAAATGTGAGTACGGAATTGTATTGTTATTTAATTTATCTATTTTACCAATATATACTGCACCATTTGGATTTTTCTGTCTCTTTACATAACATCTACCTGAGGCGGCCAAGATATCTACTGTTTTACACATATCCTTAGACGGGGATTGTTCCGTCCACGCGTACTAATGGCTGAGCTCTTAGTTAGCTCTGGGAAATATGAGTGTGAATTACTTCAAGCAGCCATTCACATACCCACTGTACTTGACTTACTGCACTATTATTTTGTATGTTTTATCTTTTGAGGTCAATTGTATAGAGACCACCATCCCTACCATTGTGCACGTATATTATTTGTATACCTCTTTATATTCAAGGTGCGGTTTCCTTCCCCTTTCTTTCTGTTCAAATATATCAATAATACTGCTAATAAAAATATTGATAATAACATAGCATGTTATTCAGAAGGCTATCAGGGTTATTCAATAAACACGGGATTCTGAGTTTTAGTAAAGCCAAACGCTTTCAGGATTCAGCCAGTCTGACTGATTCTGTAACATTTATCGGATGAGTTTGGAAAATCAGTGATTTTTGAATCCGAACCAATTTACCGCACCGGAGATTTAACAACGATCGCATGGTCAATGAGTTACCAAATGCATCCATTAGGAGGCATGTTCGCAAATTATCATTCACTTGCTTTTTGCAAGTGAATTGATTATTTAAAGAACTATTTGACCACTGGCAGTACTAGCCAGTAGGTAAATAGTTAAAACAGTTATTGTCGATCTCCAAGAAAAAGCTTTTACATTTGATAAAAAAAAAAAAAAACTCCAACCAAGACACTGGCTAAGCAGGATCATTAAAAAAACTCTTCCAATGTATTCATGCTACATACTATCCGTAGATTGCACAGCACTAATCTAATGCTTTCCATTTTTTATTAAAAAAAATGCATCATACAGAAATATTTTTTCAAACATCTGTTTTAAAAAGAAGGTTTTGTGCAGTGGCTAATACTAAATGCAAACTAAAATATTTAAATTATTTAAAATGAAAAGGCATGTCTATGTTGGATATAACTGATTTAGAAAAAAACTGCAGGAGATCAAGTAATTGGCATGACATCAGAAGAGAGATGTGTGCCATCAGTACTGTAAGGGATTCTTATTTTCTCATCACATAGTGTTTTAATCCCTTTTTTTGCATTCTATTTAGTGACTCCATATGTTTCTGCACTAGCAGATGGTTGGTGCACAAATGCCCTATATACCGGTAAGTTGTAACATGTGGTATGTAACATTTTTCTTGATGTTTTTTTTTTTTTTTGCTGTTACCACTGTTGCAGCTGCCTAATTAAAGGATCGCTGACTTGGCCTGGAACTGTGCTAGAGCTTTTTTTTTTATTTTTTAATGATTACTATTGTTTGCTATTTAGTTGCAACTTGTTATTACTGTTGCTATATTCTTGTTAATATATATATATATATATATATATTAATTTGTCTCTGTTTTAACAAGTTAATACGTTAAAATAAGTTATAAACCCTAATTATTGTACATCATTCTGTAAAAAATAAGGATGTTTGTTATTCATCGGTTTAAAGGAAAAATTTAATAAAACATTATCCAAATATTGATCTATAAAAAGGTGTATAAACTGTATAATGATCAAAGTCTACACTGATTAGCCACAACATTAAAACCTCCTATCTAATATCATGTAGGTCCCCCTTGTGCTGCCAAAACATATCTGATGCATCAAGGCACGTACTCCAGAAGACCTCTGAACATGTCCTGGGGTATCTGGCAAGACATTAGAAACAGATCTTTTAAGTTCTGCAAGTTGCAATGTGGGGGGTCCCTAGATCGGATTTATTGTTCCAGCACATCCCACAGATGCTCGATTAGATTGATCGAAGATCTGGGGAATTTGGAGGCCAAGGCAGCAACTTGAACTCTTTCTCATGTTCCTCAAACCATTCCTGAACATGTTTTGCAGAGTGGCAGGTTGTATTATCCTGTTAAAAGACACCATTGCCATCAAAGAACACCATTGCTATGAAGAGGTGTATGTGGTCTGCAACAATCTCTTGGTAGCTGGTACATGTCAAAGTAACATTCACAGGAATGCCAGGACTAAAGGTTTCCTAGCAGAACATTACTCGGAGCTTAACATAGCCTATGTTAGCCTGCCTTCTTCCCATAGTGCATCCTGCTGCCATCTCTTCCCTAGGTGACTGAAAGGGTGATACATCAAACCAGGCAACCTTCTTCCATTGCTCATGGTCCAATTCTTATGCTCAAGTCCCCATTAAAGGTGCTTTCGGTGGTGAACAGGGGTCATCATGGGCATTCTGACTGGTCTGCAGCTATGCATATCCATACGTAGCAAATTGTGATGCACTGTGTGTTCTGACACCTTCTATCATGGTCAGCAATTTTTCGAGTTTTTCAGCAATTCACAGCAGCTCGTGTGTATGATCTGACCACACGGGCTAGCCTTCACACCTACATGCATTATTTAGCCCTGGGCACCCATGATCCTGATGCCGGTTCATTGGTTGTCCTTTATTGCACCAATTTTTAGCTCTCACTATCTCATTGGATCCAGAGAAAAATGTGCTATTACATATCATTCAACAAGATTTGCACATCTTGCCTTATCTTCCAACTGCTAACACTCAAAACTTTATTATCACTGGAAAGCACCACATATCCCTTCCAGGTCAGAATGCCAGGCTACAGGTTGGAGGACATTAAATATATAGAAGATCTGACAGATCTGACCTCACTATATATATATATTGCCCACATGTTCAGAAAATCAGATTTCCAGCTTGCCGACAGTCATGTCTACATATTGACTGCATCCAGATGAATTTACTTGTGGAAAATACCAAAAAATTACCTCAGTCCGCCGTGTCCTTTTCCAACATGGTAATGGAATGGGCAGTTAACTTGTGAGCATCATTAGATCTGGGAGATCTCTGTAGGTTTGTATACCAGCAAGATTGTGATATCTATTACAGCACCAGGTGCAAGGTTTGATGAATTCTCACGATGTTCTAATGTTCCAGATTGTTACTTAATTCATAGACACTGCTACAATAAATCAAGAGGAGTTTTCTCATATCCAGGGTAAAGCCAAAAGAATTACCAGGTCTATTTAAACAGAGGCTACCTTTGTTATTCCAAAGACAACTCAGGATTTGTATGAATTAGAGCTGGAGGTCAAGGATAGTCGTACTCTTTCTTAGACTTGTGACATATATTTTAAGTTATTACAAAAAAACAAAAGAAAAAGGAGATTACAATGTTGGACAAAGCCACCACTGATTCCCCTTTAAGGTTACCGAGATATCCACGGGCCTGAACCCCAAATTACATAGTACAGAAAGGAAAAGAATAGAACAGGGTGGCCACCTTATCTGCCACAAGCAGGTGGGTGTCCACTTCACCAAAAGATATCCATTAAATATAAAATCAGTTTTAATGGTATAAACCTTTATTAAGCCAATAACATACATACAAAAACAGTGAAACCTCACAAACGTGAAAAAATTGTGGAAACCCAAGTGATTTGTCCCTTTAAAAACTGGGTAGACTGGGTCCAAATTGCCACATGGGTATCAGGAGTATAACTATATAGGGAAGAAAGAAAAAAACTTTCATTACCATTTATAAGAAAATTACTCCACAGATTTTACCGCGACCACTTGGTCATAGATTAGATTAGGAATCTAATTAGGAGAGGATCTTCCTCCACGCACTAGGATTTAGGATTTTTAGTCTGCTCCTCCTGGTCTTTTCGCTACTTTAGCAATTATACTTTATATTAGAACTCAGGGCTGTATTTACATATATGAGCAGCGTTTATACTATTTTCCTCTGAGAATCCTAAGTGACAGAGTCTTAGGAGCTGACGATTTTTTAAGGCTCTCTCGTTATTTCAGATCCCTATTATGGGATGATAAGTGTGTTCAACTTACATCCTATCATTTACTATACTGGGGATCTAGATTATGCGTTATATATCCACCATAATGGGGGGTGGGGGGGGTTTCGGCTGAGTGGTTTGCTTGAGACTATAGCATTACTTATTACTACTCTGACGATCTTGCTTTAGTCAGAGTGTGTTGCCATTTTCAGTTATATTCCATCACCTCCAGTCCACCCTTGATTCTGGTTATTCCCCCCTTACAGTAACTTGGTTACTTGGTGATAAATATTAGGGAGATACTTATTTCCTCTCCCTATACACACCAATAGCTACACTGGCTGCTGAGACCTTGTTGCAATCATACTACAAACAACAATCTACACTTCCATCCCAGCAACCATTTGATTAGGAGCTGTGCTTTTAGGGTGTGTTGTATATTCAGTACATAACAGATGATTCCTATTTTTTTACACTTTTTCACTGTATATACACTTTTATTATTAATATTGTTGTGTATTACTTTTCTTCTCCCTAAGAGGGATTAATAAAAAATTATTATTTTTCATATATTTCATCATGTTCTACACTGGCAATTTTCAGCCATAATTATGAACAATCTTTGCTTGGGGTATAGGGACAGATAATTGGGAGGACCTCTCTGTAATCCCTTTTCAGTCTCTTCCTTTTCTTATATCATATTCTCGGGGTTATGCCCGTATACCCAGCAACCTTACCAACTCCAGTGTAAGATTTTCTTTTCTTTCACTGGGTGTTGTGTCTTCTTACTCCACAGATTGGTATACGACTATACCGATATAATATAATATAAGATAATATAGAAAATAATATAATATAATTTTCTTACAATCTGTGGAGTCATTTTCTTATAAATGGTAATGAAAGTTTTTTCTTTCTTCCCTATATAGTTATACTCCTGGTACCTATGTGGCAATTTGGACCCAGTCTACCCAGTTTTTGACAAATCACTTGGGTTTTCACAATTTCTTCACGTTTGTGAGGTTTCACTGTTTTTGTATGTATGTTATAGGCTTAATAAAGGTTTATACCATTAAAACAGATTTTATAGTTAATGGATATCTTTTGGTGGAGTGGACACCCACCTGCTTGTGGCAGATAAAGTGGCCACCCCATCCTATTTTTTTCCTTTCTGTAATATATTTTAAGTTGTTCCCACTATTATTTACCACCACCTCACTGTCTGTCTGCCTGTCTATCTGTCTGTATGTGTATCTGCCTGCTTGCCTGACGGTCGGTCTATCTGTCTGTCTATCTCCCTAGAATATAAAATTTATATAGGCGTATTTCACTAAAGTGAGTATTGTCAGGAAATTCAAATGAAAGGCCACAATGGCTTACAGTTTGGCTACTTTGACCTTGAATATGAAATTCACTTTAAATTCCTGACAGTTCTTACTGTAAATGACCTCGATAGAGTAAAACAAAGAGTAATAATAATAATTCTGGTCTAAGCAAACCATTTTAAAATGACTCGCTTAGCTGCAGTAACTGGCAACACAAATCCGGAATATTGGTTTAAATACGGAATATTGGTTTAAATACGGAATATTGGTTTAAATACGGAATATTCGTTTAAATACGGAATATTGGTTTAAATACGGAATATTGCTAATCCGACTGTAAGTGGCTAATCTTACTGTAATAGAACAGCTCTGATTCACAAAGCTTTCTGCCATTTCCAGTAAATGAAGAAAGACCTTTCAGAGAAATATTGGCAACAGATTGAAGACATATTGTTAGGTCTTCTCAATGTATCATATTTACCTGGAACATAAGAATATTTGAATATATTGAGATAACCATAAGTATTTAAATCCTCATTTTCCTTACTGGAATACCAGCACAGTTTTTCATACTGCTTGCTCATGCTGACTTGTCCTTAGACTCATAACATAACGTTGTTGTGATCACGTGTTTGTGATTACCATTGGCAACACATTATACTAATGGAATTCAGTAGGGATATTTGTATAAAGAGTTTAACATGCCCAGTGTGGCAGGTGCGGAGAATTATTTTTCAACCGCATCAATATGACTAAGCACTTTCTTATGTACATTTTGCAGAATTAGGATAGAAGGCTACCGGCATGAATTCAAAGAAGAACAGAAATGGATTTTTATGTTCAGTTATTTTCTTTAATTGAGCAATTACTGAAACAGCTCATTATAAAACATATAACTTACACGATCTGCCAGTTATTTCCACAGGCAAATCATGTATTTAAATCCTGTACTGCATGGAAGGAATCAGAGTAATGCAGAGAGACAGACAGACAGACCGACAGACAGACAGACAGACAGACAGATAAATGATAGATAGACAGACAGACAAATAGACAGACAGATAGATAGACAGACAGATAGATAAATAGACAGACAGACAGACAGATAAATGATAGACAGACAGACAGACAAATAGACAGACAGACAGAGAGATAGACAGACAGATAGATAGACAGATAGACAGATAGATAGACAGATAGACAGATAGATAGACAGATAGATAGACAGAGAGACAGACAGAGAGACAGACAGACAGATATTAGACAGATAGACATATAGATAGGCAGACAGATAGACAAATAGACCGATAGATAGATAAATAGACAGACAGACACATACATAGACAGACAGACAGACAGACAGATGACAGACAGACAGACAGACAGACAGATAAATAGACAGTCAGACAGACAGATAGATAGATAGATAGATAGATAGATAGACAGAAAGACAGACAAATAGACAGACAGACAGAAAGACAGACAGACAGACAGATTGATAGACATATAGACAGACAGACAGACAAATAGACAGACAGACAGACAGACAGACAGAATGATAGATTGATAGATAGACAGATAGACAGACAGATGATAGACAGACAGACAGACAGACAGATAAATAGACAGTCAGACAGGCAGATAGATAGACATATAGACAGACAGATAGATAGATAGACAGTCAGACAGACAAATAGACAGACAGACAGACAGACAGACAGATTGATAGATTGATAGATAGACAGACAGATACTATGGGGTTTCTTTTTAATAGTACAATAAGTTGTCTTAACAAACAGAAGTTGGCAAAATATTGATATCTTATTCCTTTACCTTCCAGTCCTGTGTACTGTTACACTGAAGTGATATAAGCCAATTAATTGCCTACATTAGAAATAAAAATCAGGCATTAGGGAATGGCAAAAGATAAGATCCTGCACAGGAGGAATATTAGCATTTTTGGGCCCATTTTATTATTTTTCTAAAAAAATAGAATGTTAATCTGTAGCTATTTTACATTAACAAAAAACAAATCTATCTGTCTATCTATCTATCTATCTATCTATCTATCTGTCTGTCTGTCTGTCTGTCTGTCTGTCTGTCTGTCTGTCTATCTATCTATCTTCTCTCTCTATCTTATCTATCTATATATCTATCTATCTCTCTTTCTCTCTCTCTCTATCTATCTATTTCTTTCTATCAATAGCTCTTTGTTTGTCTGTCTGTCTATTTATCTACCTGTCTGTTTTTCTGTCTGTATGTTTATATACCTGTTTAGCAGTAAGTATGACAATGCTTCTAAGTGAGACTCACAATAACTTTAGGAATTATATTTTTGTTTTGCAGCCTAACAAATTTATTTAAGATTAAAAAAATATATTACTGCATCTTGATGCTCGGCGTATTTTTTTTTTCTAACTTCAAAGAATGATATTTTAAAGGTTTAAAATAACCTTATCTTCACTCAGATGAAATCATTCAAACTGAATAAAAGGAAAGGAATGACTGTGCTTTCATATTGACTTTAGCCAAGATTACCGTGACACCTCTGTCCATTGAAACAGGCAGTGCAGAACAACTCGGCGTTAGATATATATTTTAAAGCTGTCAGAGAAATGAGTATAATATAACAGATTGGAGTCTGCAGGGCAGCCTGACCACATAGAGAGCTTCCAAGTTCATACAGTTAACAAGGAGGGAATCTGGTTTAAAATATACTAGCCAAATGTAATTACAGTCTACATGTTATTAAACAAAAACGAGCAAAAATTAAATGATTTTCAATAACACTGTTAAACTGACCATTTTCCTTTGTTTAAATATTTCTATATTAATAAAAGTATAATCTATTTTTAGGCTGCTTGGCAATTCTTATGACAGAGTTAAAGAGACCGGACATGATATTTGAGACCTTAATTTAAGAATATTTCCGCCCCTGGGCAGTATGTTCAGGCCTTCGAAAAGTAAACATTCTTCTTACATACAACCTAGCTTTTTGCCCTTTTCACAATTTTTTTAACTTTCTTTCTGCGTTCTAGCCCCGTTCAATAATAGTATTTCCTTAAATTTCTTTTACTTTCACCCTTTCTCCAGTCCCATCACTCCTTTTTCTTATTTTCATACTCATTGGGACAAAAACAAGACTCACCAAATTTGTGAATCTGTGCATTCATTCCAATGATCGATGTCCATTTACCATATCAATGGAAGACAGAAATCTTAATGTTTGAGTCAATAAAGTCAAACTGTAAAAAAAACTGTGGCTCAGTCATTTTGGCATTAACAAAACAAATGGAATTCCCGGGGTGCGTGACTCTCTACTCATGACAGCTGGACATGTTTCTGGAGAGTTCCGAGCACAATTTGCATAGTCAACTCTTAGCACACCTGGCCCACTAATCAAGCAACTTTTCTGTCTCTGGGGCCTGCTGGGGTCCTATGAGACACACTTACAAGGTGTCTTTTCTGTGAGTCCTGGTTATTCTGGCGAGGCCTGGTGTGACTATTGGCGGGTGACGTGGACAATCTCCCATCCTGCATCTTGAACGGAGATATGCAACCTATTTCCCCACCCTCTGGACCAATGGGTGAAATCACAATTCCCACTGGCTTTAAATATAAAGCAACATCTGCAAAATATATAGCTAGTCTACAGCTATCTCAACCGCTATACCTGCTGGCCACTGCATGTTCTCACAAGATGGTGACTTTGCTTGTTCCTTGTAATCACAAATCTACGCAGCCTGAGAGTGCTCATCATGATTTTGTCACACAATCCCTGAAGTGCATGGAGGAGATTTGTGACCAATTCTGGGCATCTTTGGAAGCACATCAGGCAGTCCAGTTACCTCTACCTCTAGATTTGGGAAGTGAGAGTAAGTTAATTTCCTTCAGGCAATCTATCATCACAAGCACAAATTTGAACAGCCACTAGCCCACCTGGGCTGAGGGTCATCGGGGATGAGATCCCCGAGCATCCCCCATGCGAACAGAAGGCAGACCGGAACCAGCAGATGTACACCATGGCTTGAAGATGCTGGCCAAGATACAGGCCTGGTGCTGGAAGAATGACCGGTCTCCGGCTGCAGTGCTGCTTCCTCCAATGACCAATATTTATTCAATATGTGCTTTCCACTCTTGGGAATTGACGAATTATAGGTATGCATACCTGGGCAGCCATACTACCTGTTATGCAGTGTACCCCCAAGATAAGTGGATGTCATCCTGAATATCTAGCCCGTTGTAGTTACTATATGCTAGATTAAGATGAGGTATCATTGCTTTAATTTTAACAGTGTATTAAACTTCTCTTAGTATGTGTGCTGAACTGAAAGCCTGTCAGACAAAGTAGGAATTGAATGTGCACATGTGTACGTGCATGCATACACTTATTTGTAAGTAGAGAGGAAAGTATAAATTCTTCCTGCTATGCATATCAGATGGGTTGTAGTCATTTGGTTGCAGCAATAATTTTTTAAAATACTGCAGTTTTAAATAACAGATGGAGACAGAGATCTTCGTGGTATCCTTCCCTATGTAAGCAGCATTGCTATGTAAGCAGCATTGATTGTTATCGTGCTTAAAAGGCCTATTTAAACAAATATTAAGTCTAGTGTCTAGCTAGCCATGTATCCAGGGCCGGATTAACATAGGGGCTGATGGAGCTGCAGCTCCAGGCCCAGGCCCATGGAATAGGCCCATTGATTTAAAAAAAAAGCATTTTTTTTTTTTTTTTACTTTTTTTTTTTTCCACACACTACTATTAGGGATTCCACCTGGCTTTTATTTCATTGGCACAGCCAGTATTTGAGGCTGCCTGGCCGCTGCCGATATTGCAGTCATGATATTTTTCTCAGTATAAACAGAGATTACGATGCAATACCAGCACTGGCCAGTAGGGGTCGCTGTGTGTGGAGAGAGGCAGGGATAGGAAGTTCCAGCATATCCCTCCCTGCCTATCTCTACTCACTGGTCCGCAGGGGAGCAGCTACAGAGAGTCTGGACAGCAACTCTCACCCTGCAGAGACAGCCTACATCTCAGGGAAGTGAGGGATGGGGGGAAAGGCTGCAAGGAGACATGGGGGCACTGAGACACTATGGGGCATTGGGAGACATTATGACAGACACTGAGACACTAAGGGACATTGGGATACATTATGACACAGACACATGGGGACACAGTGTCCCCATGTCTCTCAGTGTCCCCATTTCTCCCAGCCAGTGTCCCTGGTGTCTCAGTTCCCCTTAGTCTCCCAGTGCCCCCAGTCTGCCAGTGTCTCACTGTCCCCATGTCTCCTAGTGCCTCTATGTCTCCCAGTGCCTCAAGTGTCTCAATGTCCCCATGTCTCCAAGCTAGTGTCCCTAGTAATAACAAACACACGGACCCCCGTGAACAAATGTGAAAATATGTAAAATATATAAAAACACAAAAAACTTAACTTATAGGCACACGACTTCCCAAGGTTATCTCCCAGCTGATAACCATATAACAAGGTATGTGTAGTAGATAGGATATTTTTGGGATTCTGTAAGTGTACCTATAATAGAGGACAAAACATAGTGCAAATATTGCTTTAAAATTAAAATGAAGCTTCCAATGATTAGAATGCACTCACATATTCCAGGACAAATAAAGCGTGTTATAGGTGCCTCCCCTTGGTGGAAGAAAAAAGGGGGGTATGTTCCTTTAAAAGCTCCCTCCTCGAGTGATAGCCAATGGGGTATCCGGGTCAGCTAGAAGATTCACAGACAGCAGACAGTTTGGTCTGCTGTCTGTGAATCTTCTAGCTGACCCGGATACCCCATTGGCTATCACTCGAGGAGGGAGCTTTTAAAGGAACATACCCCCCTTTTTTCTTCCACCAAGGGGAGGCACCTATAACACGCTTTATTTGTCCTGGAATATGTGAGTGCATTCTAATCATTGGAAGCTTCATTTTAATTTTAAAGCAATATTTGCACTATGTAGTGTCCCTAGTGTCTGTGGCCCTGGTGTCTCAGTGTCCCCATGTCTCCCAGTGCACCCATGTCTCAATGTCCTCATGTCCCTCAGCCAGTGTCTCTAGTGTCTGTGTCCCTGGTGTCTGTGTCCCCATGTCTTCAAGTGTCCCCTATTTTCCTAGTGTCCCCATGTGTCCCAGCCAGTGTCCCTTATTCTCCCAGTGTCACTGGTGTCTCTGTGTCCCCAGGTCTCCCTGTCTTCCTAGTGTCCTAGTGACATGGGGATCCTAGGATACATGGGGACATAGACACATGGGAATACTGGAGGACACAGGGAGACATGGGGTACTGAGACACTATGATACATAGGAACACTGTGATACATAGGGTCACTGGGAGACCTGGGGACACGACACTAGGGGACACTGGGAGACATGGGGCACTGAGACACTGATACATAGGAACACTGAGACCTGGAGTAAACGACACATGGGGGTACTAAGTCATGAGGGCACTGGGAGACATGGGGGCACTGGGAGGAATCCATCTATACAGCATAATCAAACTAAGTAGTTTTTTGGTGAATTTACAGTGTTTTCTCTTATGTCACTCCTTGTGATTTACATCATGTGATGTCACCCATACACATTTAGTTATGCAAATTAGTAAGGCCAGTATGTTTTTCCAAGAAAGGTGGCAACCCTAACTACTTTTCACATACTCTTAAGTATGTAAACTTAAGATGGATGTATGGGAACAAAACTTGTGTGGACTGGCTGACAATGAATATAGTAAAAGGGACACTATAGTCACCAGAACAACTGCAGCTTATTGAATTTGTTCTGGTGAGTAGAATCATTACCGTCAGGCTTTTTGCTGTAAACACTGTCTTTTCAGAGAAAATGCAGTCTTTACATTACAGCCTAGTGATAACTTCACTGGCCACTCCTTAGATGGCTGTTAGAGATCCTTCCAGAGTAATGGCTGCCTAAAATGCATCCAAACATCCAGTGTATCCTCCCTCTGCATGCAGACACTGAACTTTCCTCATAGAGATTTATTGATTCAATGTATCTCTATGAGGAGATGCAGATTGGCCAGGGCTGTGTTTGAATCATGCTGGCTCTGCCCCTGATCTGCCTCTTTGTCAGTCTCAGCCAATCCTACGGGGAAGCACTGTGATTGGATCAGACCACCACTTCTAATGATGTCAGCAGACTGCTTGTTTTTCTGAGTCTAACAGCATGCAGCTTCAGGCTTGAATATATATTTATGGAGGCATGAGGGACCCAGGGGGGCTAGATGGTGGTGTTAACACTATAGGGTCAGGAATTCATGTTTGTGCTCCTGACCCTATAGTGATCCTTTAAGGTAATGCTGACTTTGGTCTCTCTAACACTGTGGCATGTTCCCTTTCTTCTACACTCACTACATACAGCTTTTCTCTGTCCCAGACGATATACCAGGAGCTTCTGCCTGCTAGTAAGTAGGTAAGGAGACAAGTGGACCAGCGAGTGCTAGGGGACAGTCCTTAGAAAGCATTGAGAGAGCGCATTATTAGATGCATTTATGTCAAGCTCAGGGTGCTGCCTGCATAGTATGCCCTTAGTTGGCCAGCTGCATGATTGGCAGGCAGCCTGACATGCATTCATGCCAGGCTGGCCTTCTAATTCTTTGGGCAGACATGTCCTCTTTTTGGGCATGTTCGCCCCTTTTGGCAGGTTACGTGATTTGTGTCAGTGGCACACCCTTTTACCGTGCCCATTGACTTCCTGCTTGACTGAACACTGCTGTTAGGGGTTATGGATTTACTTGAAAGATGAAAACATAAATTAGAGGGAGATTAGCATAGAGTATGTGTTTTCTTATAGCTGCTGTTTTCTTTCCCTCCAGCACTATCTCCATCAGATACAAGACGCTTGGGGGTGTTTTAGTGTTTTTGGTCGATATGATTCTGTAATTATAATTGTCAGCACCAGGCCCACTGGGCTCTTAATCTGGCCCTGCATGTATCTGAGGGTGAAAGCATGTTTGTAATTGTGTATACTGTGTGCGGATTCTGTATAATTCACTGTGTTTGTGTAACTAGTGTAAGTGTGAATGGCTTTTTTTTTATAGTGTCAGTATGTCCGATAACTGAGGTCTCTGAGTTTAGTGTCTCAGACCATCATTTAGTTTTTTGACCATTGTCATTAATTTCCCCTTCAAATGTATGTCCCTTCAAATCTGCTGACCCTCAGTTCTGTGTCTGCACATCTCCATAGTTATCTGTCTTCCCCTACCTTCCTACACATTTTAAGAATTACCCATATACACCCATCAATCTTTGTCTCTCACATCTACCCAATTTTGTGTGTGTTTCTCTATTCATAAAGTTCAACGACTGCTACACTACTAGTTCTGTCTCCCCTTATTTCCCACCTCAGTTTTGTGTCTGTTTTTATCTTGCTCCCCTCAGATTAGAAGCTGCCCCATAGTGTTGTCGCGAACCCGAAATTTTCGGTTCGCGAACGGCGAACGCGAACTTCCGCAAATGTTCGTGAACCGGCGAACCGCGCAAACCGCCATTGACTTCAATGGGCAGGCGAATTTTAAAACCAACAGGGACTCTTTCTGGCCACAAAAGTGATGGAAAAGTTGTTTCAAGGGGACTAACACCTGGACTGTGGCATGCCGGAGGGGGATCCATGGCAAAACTCCCATGGAAAATTACACAGTTGATGCAGAGTCTGCTTTTAATCCATAAAGGGCAGAAATCACCTAACATTGACACCTGTCCTCAAAACCCCTGATACACACTGACACAGAGCAGAATAGAGACTGTTCCCCGTCCTCAGAGACCATGATACACACTGACACAGAGCAGAATAGAGACTGTTACCCCTACATAGGGTCACTTGGCAGATATGGCGGGGTCGTGGGAGGGGGAGGATGACTTTCACCTCTTCCCCTGTTAGATTCCCGTTGTGCTGTGACATCACCCTTATACGCTGTGTAAAGCATACTATTTAATTTAATCAGCATGGCCACTTGAGTTTTTATAGTTTTCACGCTGCTTGTAGTTTATATATGGTTCACAAAAATCAAACAAACGATAAAGTAAACATGTAAGGATTCAGAATATTCTTTCAAACCCTTACACATTGTGTGTACGTATTTTTTGTCTTAAGTTTGTGGCTTTAAAGAGGTTCACGTTGTTTCTATGATGTGCATAACATGTTCTTGTAAATGTTTGTTCAATTTTTCCTGGAATTGTAATTTTTGAATCTGAATAAAGATAGTCAAATCCCTGATACACATTGACACAGAGCAGAATAGGGACTGTTCCCCCTACATAGGGTCACTTGGCAGATATGGATTGACACCTATCCTAATGATCCCTGATACACACTGACACAGAGCTTAATAGAGACTGTTCCCCCTACTTAGGGTCACTTGGCAGATATGGATTGACACCTGTCCTCAAAACCCCTGATACACACTGACACAGAGCAGAATAGGGACTGTTCCCCCTACATAGGGTCACTTGGCAGATATGGATTGACACCTGTCCTCAAAACCCCTGATACACACTGACACAGAGCAGAATAGGGAATGTTCCTCCTACATAGGGTCACTTGGCAGATATGGATTGACACCTGTCCTCAAAACCCCTGATACACACTGACACAGAGCAGAATAGAGACCGGGGGTCTAGTAGCGTGGACACCCAGCACAGGTTGTTCTCCTTCAGCCTTTTTATACGAGGGTCCCTCAACAGGCACGACAGCATGAAAGACCCCATTTGCACAAGGTTGGATGCCGAGCTACTCATTTCCCATTCCTCCTCCTCACACAGAGCAGAATAGGGACTGTTCCCCCTACGTAGGGTCACTTGGCAGATATGGATTGACACCTGTCCTCAAAGCCCTTGATACACACTGACACAGAGCATAAAAGGGACTGTTCCCCCTACATAGGGTCACTTGGCAGATATGGATTGACACCTGTCCTCAAAACCCCTGATACACACTGACACAGAGCAGAATAGGGACTGTTCCTCCTACATAGGGTCACTTGGCAGATATGGATTGACACCTGTCCTCAAAACCCCTGATACACACTGACACAGAGCAGAATAGGGACTGTTCCCCCTACATAGGGTCACTTGGCAGATATGGATTGACACCTGTCCACAGAGACCATGATACACACTGACACAGAGCAGAATAGAGACTGTTCCCCCTACATAGGGTCACTTGGCAGGTATGGATTGACACCTGTCCTCAAAGCCCCTGATACACACTGACACAGAGCAGAATAGAGACTGTTCCCTGTCCACAGAGTCCATGATACACACTGACACAGAGCAGAATAGAGACTGTTCCCCGTCCACAGAGACCATGATACACACTGACACAGAGCAGAATAGGGACTGTTACCCCTACATAGGGTCACTTAGCAGGTATGGATTGACACCTGTCCTCAAAGCCCATGATACACACTGGGGGGAGCTACTGTCCTCCCCAACCCCTGCACGGTGGGTGGGGGCAATAAATCACAATGGGGGGACCTACTGTCCTCCCCCCCTCGGCCCCCACCCCTGCGCGGTGGGTGGGGGCCATAAATCACAATGGGGGGGGCTACTTTCCTCCCCCCCGGCCCCCATCCCTGCGCGGTGGGTGGGGGGCATAAATCACAATGGGACGGACCTACTGATAGGAGTGGAGTATTGTTCATATCAGTTTAATACCTTCCGCGTCTCCTATCAGTGGACATGTATATGGCAGCCATTTTAGGAACCGCACACCTGGGACCCGAGCAAGGTCACCTCGTTCAAGCTGCTCTGGTTCCTTGATGAGCCAGCTGCCCGTGAGTTAACATGTCCCGTGGAGAAGCACTCTGTCCTGTAAAGCCTCACCACAAAAAAATTAAATAACAGCACTCGGAGTGGTGAGTTTAGTAAATGTTCATATCAGTTTAATACCTTCCGCGTCTCCTATCAGTGGACATGTATATGGCAGCCATTTTAGGAACCGCACACCTGGGACCCGAGAAAGGTCACCTCTTTCAACAGGCGACATGATTTGGCCCTGTAAAACTATCCTGGATATTCTCTACAATTTCTATGGATATGGCATTGATTTATGTAACAGGGAGATGGAAGAAGATGCTTGGTCGGTCCTCTTACTTGAAATTTGGGGCACTGCGCGGGCAAGCTAATGTGCCACCAGATAGGAGTGGTGAGTTTAGTATTGTTCATATCAGTTTAATACCTTCCGCGTCTCCTATCAGTGGACGTGTAAATGGCAGAGATTTTTAATTGTTGAATCACCTCCCCTTTTTAGGCCAAGGTGGGAAGATGCTTAGACCACTGGTATATTGGTGCCATCTTGGAGGATTTTCTTTTGGTTTGGTTTTTGAAGCCACAGTGCTGCACCAGTGGGCCTAAAAATTAGGCATGTACACATGCCTGAAAAATTTGGTATTGTTGCAGCCGCTGCTGTAGCAGCGGCCAGAAAAATTGATGTTTGTCTCACAGGCAGAAAGTGCCCTAAAACATGGCGGCTTGAACCCTAGTTGGTGGCGGATAAGTCACGCAAGTCAAACGTCATTCAGAGCTAAAATACAGCAGCATTTTTACCATTTTTAGCCCAAGGCAGCTCATCTCATCAGGCCTTTTTTAATCGAATGTATCGCCCAGTGTCAGTCCCTTCGGGATCCATCCCTCATTCATCTTAATAAAGGTGAGGTAATCTAGACTTTTTTGACCTAGGCGACTTCTCTTCTCAGTGACAATACCTCCTGCTGCACTGAAGGTCCTTTCTGACAGGACACTTGAAGCGGGGCAGGCCAGAAGTTCTATTGCAAATTGGGATAGCTCAGGCCACGGGTCAAGCCTGCACACCCAGTAGTCAAGGGGTTCATCGCTCCTCAGAGTGTCGATATCTGCAGTTAAGGCGAGGTAGTCTGCTACCTGTCGGTTGAGTCGCTCTCTGAGGGTGGATCCCGAAGGGCTGTGGCGATGCATAGGACTTAAAAAGGTCCGCATGTCCTCCATCAACAACACGTCTTTAAAGCGTCCTGTCCTTGCCGGCGTGGTCGTGGGAGGAGGAGGAGGAGGATGACTTCCACCTCTCCCCCTGTTAGATTCCCGTTGTGCTGTGACATCACCCTTATACGCTGTGTAAAGCATACTTTTTAATTTATTTTGCAAATGCTGCATCCTTTCCGACTTGTTGTAATTCGGTAAAATTTCCGCCACTTTCTGCTTATACCGGGGGTCTAGTAGCGTGGACACCCAATACAGGTTGTTCTCCTTCAGCCTTTTAATACGAGGGTCCCTCAACAGGCAGGACAGCATGAAAGACCCCATTTGCACAAGGTTGGATGCCGAGCTACTCATTTCCCGTTCCTCCTCCTCACTGATGTCATTGAAGGTATGTTCTTCCCCCCAGCCACGTACAACACCACGGGTACCAGATAGGTGACAACGAGCACCCTGGGATGCCTGTTGTGTTTGGTCTTGCTCCTCCTCCTCCTCCTCAAAGCTACAATCCTCCTCTGACTCCTCTTCCTCACAATCCTCTTCCAGCGTTGCCGCAGGTCCAGCAAGCGATGCTGATAAGGCTGTTTCTGGTGGTGATGGTGACCACAACTCTTCCTCTTCCTCTTCACGCTCATCTACAGCCTGATCCAGCACTCTTCGCAGGGCACGCTCCAGGAAGAAAACAAATGGTATGATGTCGCTGATGGTGCCTTCGTTGCGACTGACTAGGTTTGTCACCTCCTCAAAAGGACGCATGAGCCTACAGGCATTGCGCATGAGCGTCCAGTAACGTGGCAAAAAAATTCCCAGCTCCCCAGAGGCTGTCCTAGCACCCCGGTCATACAAATATTCATTAACAGCTTTTTCTTGTTGGAGCAGGCGGTCGAACATTAGGAGTGTTGAATTCCAACGTGTAGGGCTGTCGCAAATCAAGCGCCTCACTGGCATGTTGTTTCGCCGCTGGATATCGGCAAAGTGAGCCATGGCCGTGTAGGAACGCCTGAAATGGCCACACACCTTCCTGACCTGCTTCAGGACGTCCTTTAAGCCTGTGTACTTATGCACAAAGCGTTGTAAGATCAGATTACACACATGTGCCATGCACGGCACATGTGTCAACTTGCCCAACTTCAATGCCGCTATCAAATTTTATCCGTTGACACACACCACTTTGCCGATATCCAGTTGCTGCGGAGTCAGCCACTTTTCCACCTGTGCGTTCAGGGCGGACAGGAGTGCTTGTCCGGTGTGACTCTCTGCTTTCAAGCAAGTCAAACCCAAGACGGCGTGACACTGCCGTATCCGGGATGTGGAATAGTACCTGGGGAGCTGGGGGGGGGGGGGCGTTGATGTGGAGCAAGACGCAGCAGCACAAGAGGACTCAGCCGAGGAGGTTATGGAAGAGGATGGAGTAGGAGGAGTAGAGGAGGTGGCAGCAGGACTGCCTGCAATTCGTGGCAGTGTCACCAACTCCTCTGCAATGCCACGCATTCCTTGCTTGTCAGCCGTCAGCAGGTTTACCCAATGCGTAGTGTAGGTGATATACCTGCCCTGACCATGCTTTGCAGACCAGGTATCAGTGGTCAGATGGACCCTTGCCCCAACACTGTGTGCCAGACATGCCATGACTTCCTTTTGCACAATCGAGTACAAGTTGGGGATTGCCTTTTGTGAAAATAAATTCTGGCCGGGTACCTTCCACTCCGGTGTCCCAATAGCTACAAATTTTTTGAACGCCTCAGACTCAACCAGATTGTATGGTAAAAGCTGGCGGGCTAATAGTTCGGACAAGCCAGCTGTCAGACGCTGGGCAAGGGGGTGACTTGGTGACATTGGCTTCTTACGCTCAAACATGTCCTTGACAGACACATGACTGTGGGCAGATGAGCGGGAACTGCTCAAGGCGGGAGATGGAGTGGCGGATGGTTGAGAGGGGGCAAGAAGGACAGCAGTGGTTGACGTGGCTGAAGATGCTGGACCAGGAGGAGGATGGCGGCTTAGAGTAGGCGTGCTGCTTGTACTCATGTGTTGATCCCATAGGCTTTGTGATGTGAGATCATGTGCCTATGCAAAGCAGTTGTACCTAGGTGGGTGTTGGACCTCCCACGACTCAGTTTCCTTTGGCACAGGTTGCAAATGGCATCGCTGTTGTCAGAGGCAGACACACACAAAAAATGCCACACTGCTGAGCTCTGCAATGACGGCATTCTGGTGGTGGACACAGCATGCGTTGATTGGCGTGCTGTCGGGCTGACCCCGGGTGCCGATGCATGCTGTCTGACTGTGCCACTAGCTCCTTGCGATGACCCCCCCCCCTGCTTCCAACTTGTCTCCTCCTCCTCTCTGTCTCCCCATCTGAACTTTCGCCCTGTTCTTCTTCTTGCCGAGCGGGCACCCACTTGACATCCATGGACGCATCGTCATCATCAACCGCTTCGCTTGTATCTGACAACTCAGAAAAGGAAGCAGCAGCGGGTACAACATCATCATCATCACACCGTACCTCCATGTGTTTAATGCTGCCTGCCTGAGACATATCCCTGTTATCTACATCCTCTAGCAATAATGGTTGCGCATCACTCATTTCTTCAAACGGGTGTGTGAATAACTCCTCTGACATACCAAGTAAAGCGGCTGTGGTGCTAGTTTTGGTGGTGGCGGCAGGCGGGTGAGTGCTATCTTGAGAGGTGCCTGAAGCTAAGCTGGAGGAGGATGGTGCGTCAAGGTTCCGAGCGGAGGCTGTACAAGATTGGGTGTCCTGTGTTAGCCAGTCAACTATGTCCTCAGAACCTTTCAAGTTCAGGGTACGTGGCTTCTGAAAACTGGGCATTATTCTAGGGCAAAAGGGAATCACAGCACCACGACCACGACGGCCCCTGCGGGGTGGCCTGCCTCTGCCTGTCATTTTTTGGGGGATTAGTGGTACTATGCATGCAAGCTACTGTGAGACCAGATATGATTGGCAATGTGAACTGTAACAGTTCTGCAGAGCACACACTGTAGGCCTGACACACCCGCTTGAAGACAAGTAACTGCTATTCAATCTATAACAGTGAAAAACAAATTTTGGTTTTAAAAGCACGCTATAGAGACACCAGATATGATTGGCAATGTGCACTGGAACAGTTCTGGAGAGCACACGCTGAGGGAAGGACTGACAGAGCCGCTTGAAGGACACTGACTGGCTGCTATTAGCTTACACTGGAAACCTTTTTTCTTTGTAAAAGCACGCTAAAGAGACACCAGATATGAATGGCAACTGTCAAAGCACGCTGGCAGTGTTGTGCAGGGCACACGCTGAAGGAAGGCCTGACAGAGCCGCTTGAAGGACACTGACTGGCTGCTATTAGCTTACACTGGAAACCTTTTTTCTTTGTAAAAGCACGCTAAAGAGACACCAGATATGATTGGCAACTGTCAAAGCAGGCTGGCACAGGTCTGCAGAGCACACGCTGAAGTAGGCCTGACACCCAGACGCTTGCAGACAACTAACTGCTCTTCTATTACAGTGAAAAAAAATTATTTATTTTAAATCTAAAGCTTAAGCTATTGTAAAAACAGATATGAGTGGTGGCACTGGGCAAGAGGGCACAGTATCCACTGTGAACCTCACACAGAAGCTGGCAGGCAGGCAACTGCTCTTCTATTACAGTGGAAACAAAATTTTGGTTTTAAAAGCACGCTATAGAGACACCAGATATGAGTGGCAACTGTCAAAGTACGCTGGCAGGGTTGTGCAGGGCACACGCTGAAGGAAGGCCTGACAGAGCCGCTTGAAGGACACTGACTGGCTGCTATTAGCTTACACTGGAAACCTTTTTTCTTTGTAAAAGCACGCTAAAGAGACACCAGATATGATTGGCAACTGTCAAAGCACGCTGGCAGTGTTGTGCAGGGCACACGCTGAAGGAAGACCTGACAGAGCCGCTTGAAGGACACTGACTGGCTGCTATTAGCTTACACTGGAAACCTTTTTTCTTTGTAAAAGCAAGCTATAGAGACACCAGATATGAGTGGCAACTGTCAAAGTACGCTGGCAGGGTTGTGCAGGGCACACGCTGAAGGAAGGCCTGACAGAGCCGCTTGAAGGACACTGACTGGCTGCTATTAGCTTACACTGGAAACCTTTTTTCTTTGTAAAAGCACGCTAAAGAGACACCAGATATGATTGGCAACTGTCAAAGCACGCTGGCACAGGTCTGCAGAGCACACGCTGAAGTAGGCCTGACACCCAGACGCTTGCAGACAACTAACTGCTCTTCTATTACAGTGAAAAAAAAATATTTCTTTTAAATCTAAAGCTTAAGCTATTGTAAAAACAGATATGAGTGGTGGCACTGGGCAAGTGGGCACAGTATCCAATGTGAACCTCACACAGAAGCTGGCAGGCAGGCAACTGCTCTTCTATTACAGTGAAAACAAATTATTTATTTTAAATCTAAAGCTTAACCTATTGTAAAAACAGATATGAGTGGTGGCACTGACTGTGCAAATGGGCAAGGCATCCAACCTGACACAGAAGCTGGCAGGCAGGCAACTGCTCTTCTATTACAGTGAAAAAAAAATATTTCTTTTAAATCTAAAGCTTAACCTATTGTAAAAACAGATATGAGTGGTGGCACTGTGCAAGAGGGCACAGTATCCACTGTGAACCTTACACAGAAGCTGGCAGGCAGGCAACTGCTCTTCTATTACAGTGGAAACAAAATTTTGGTTTTAAAAGCACGCTATAGAGACAGCAGATATGAGTGGCAACTGTCAAAGTACGCTGGCAGGGTTGTGCAGGGCACACGCTGAAGGAAGGCCTGACAGAGCCTCTTGAAGGACACTGACTGGCTGCTATTAGCTTACACTGGAAACCTTTTTTCTTTGTAAAAGCACGCTAAAGAGACACCAGATATGATTGGCAACTGTCAAAGCACGCTGGCACAGGTCTGCAGAGCACACGCTGAAGGAGGCCTGACACCCAGACGCTTGCAGACAACTAACTGCTCTTCTATTACAGTGAAAAAAAATTATTTATTTTAAATCTAAAGCTTAAGCTATTGTAAAAACAGATATGAGTGGTGGCACTGACTGTGCAAATGGGCAAGGCATCCAGCCTGACACAGAAGCTGGCAGGCAGGCAACTGCTCTTCTATTACAGTGAAAAAAAATTATTTCTTTTAAATCTAAAGCTTAACCTATTGTAAAAACAGATATGAGTGGTGGCACTGGGCAAGTGGGCACAGTATCCAATGTGAACCTCACACAGAAGCTGGCAGGCAGGCACCTGCAATTACATTACACAGGAAAAAAAAAAAAAAGCAGCCTGATGTTCTAGCCCTAAAAAGGGCTTTTTGGGGTGCTGTCCTTACAGCAGAGATCAGATGAGTCCTTCAGGATTGTAGTGGACACTGAATACCCTAGCCTAGCTATCAATTTCCCTATCTAATCAGCAGCAGCTAAACTTTCCCTCCTCTCACTAAGCATGCAGCTTCAGAATGAATCGAAAATGGATGCTGGGAGGGAGGTTGGAGGGTGTGGAAGGGAGGGAGTGCTGCTGATTGGCTGGAATGTGTCTGCTGACCGAGAGGCACAGGGTCAAAGTTTGCCCAATGATGACGAATAGGGGGCGGATCGAACTGCGCATGTGTCCGCCCGCCGCGGCGAACGCGAACACGCTAAGTTCGCCGGGAACTGTTCGCCAGCGGACAGTTCGGTACATCACTACTGCCCCATCTTCCCCTTTATACTTTCCATTGTCCACCAAATTATCATACCCTCCCCATCCCTCCTGCCAGCTGTAACAGTTACTTCTGTATCACAGCGAAGCTCTGAGCATAGACTAGTCTGTGGTCTTGACTTTTCCGAGCCTGATTATTAAAGTTTTATGGCACAGTGTGTGTAGTGTGTGTGAAAAGGACAATATCATAACACCAAGCCAGGCAGAGAAGCTAGTGCCTCCAAGCTGGCATTGAGAGTTCGGCTGCACTATGGCAGTGACTGGGTGGGGCGTAGCTAAAACCGGAATAAAATGGCGATCAGACCATTTTGGAGCTCCTTTATAAAGTCCATTTCAATAAAATAAAGATATCTGTAGATACTTATTAGCAAGGGCTGGATTGCTAATAAGTATCATTACACCAGGTGGGCTACAGAATTTGTCCAGTTTTCTCAATGACCAACAAAGGCTATTATATAATTGCTAATAATTTATAACACTTACCTAATTTTTTTTATCCCTGGAACATGGATTGGAGTATTTTCACGCATTGTATATTATTTTAGTGAAGTGGATTCTAACGCGTACATCTTCTTCAATTTTCATATTCTTCAAAGTAATGTTTTTTTTTAAAAAAAAGGAAGGATGTTTTAGATGGCGTTTAGTTTTTTTATTGTATTTATACTGAACCATTATTGAATCTACCTCCAGTGTTTTCCAGAAGCAGCTCTTCACACTTGATCTGCATGTATTTTGTTTTATATTGTTCTCTAACAATTGTAGGCACTTTGTGAGGTTTTGTTATTGCTCTGTTGGCATATTAATCATTTTCAATACATAAAAAAGTACATCAAGATCCAGCCATCGCTAATAGGTATGTGCACTATACCAGGAATTCAATCGTTTCGCGGGGTGGATTGTGCAAAACAACATGAACTTGTCATACTAATTTAATTTCCATCTCATTACATTTGACTTTTTTTTTTGCTTTTGTAAACGTGTGAATTAAGGGAATTCATAATTTGAAATTGAAAACTTTAGATCAAAATAATGAAACATTATTGACTTGAAATTTGCAAAATATACACGATTGAAAAAAAAAAAAAAAAAAAAGAAAAGTTTATATTTTTTTTAATAAAACATCGAATCAAGAACATCGAATCAAAATATAAAAATGTATTAAGCAGAGAAAATACCCTTGCAGAAACTATGCAACATTTATGTAGAATCCAGAGATTGTATGCTATCATCAACTCAGCATAAGGTGCTTGTGGTAAAAGGCTATTTCCTGGTATTGCCTACCCCTTAGGACCATTGCAGCAAATCAGGCTGAATTCTGAACACTTGCTTAAAAGGGAACTGGAATTTACACCATTAAAAAAATGGTCTCCCTACACAGCTTCCCATAGAATTTCTTATCATCTGCTCTGTTAACTGCCTGCTGGAACCCCGACACTCTCCCATGTGGTTAAAGTGCAGTTTTTAAAATTAAAATTAAAATTAAGTTTTCATGTTGCAAGTTGGGACCTGCACTGGATTACCTTTTGAGGTTCAATGGACGGTTCAACCCCAAAGTGTCATCTCCAGGGCTGTTTCACTTTTTCCCCTGTCCCCCCTGTCCCCCTGTCCACTGTATGAAAATCTTTGAAGTGAAAGTCTCGAATTGCCACAGGCAGGTGCGCTGCTGATTAACTTTAATGATTTTTGATGCTCTAAGCCAGTCAGCGGCACCCCCTGTGATAAAGCAAGGTTTCTGTTTTGAAGATTTTCAGAAATCGAATGTTGGAGGGAGCAGAGTACAACAGCGCTGGAGAGGAGAGAGCTTATAATAATGATTGAGAAGAGCTAAGATGGATGCACCCATAATAAAGATGTGCGGAGTTCTATATTTAATTCTATTTTTCATACCTCACAAGTTTAAGGCTCTGCAAAAGTTGGGTGGTTAGAATAGATTCATTGTAATAATATCAGTCTAACACTATTCCGAGTAAAAAAAAAAAACAACAACAAAAAACCCCAAAAACTGTTATTCTCTGCCAAGTAAAAGGAAAGGGAAAAATAAAAAACAAAATCAAAAGTATAAACTAATCAGAAACTGAAAATGAGAGAAAGCAGCCGTATGCTAAAACAGAATAGGACACAAATATTGGTCATTACTATAAAAAGGATCCATAGAGGGTAATATTCTAGATCAGTGGTTCCCAACCCGGTCCTCAAGTACCCCCTAAAAGTCCAGGATTTAGGGATTACCCAGTTGTGTCTAAGGTGTTTTTAGAAAGAAAAATAAAATGTTTCAGACATAACAGGGTAATGCCTAAATCCTGGACTGTTAGGGGGTACTTGAGGACTGGGTTGGGAACCACTGCTCTAGAGGAATTTTCAAATTGTTATCTGATACAAAAGATATGACATAGTACTGTTTGTAAAATACAGTTAAAGGAACAGCATACACAAACAAAGCCTTACATTTAACAGCCTTACTTAAAATCAGCTATCTTAGCAAATAAAGATGGCAGTCCCACCATATGGACATATTGTCTTAAGCGCACCACTGTGTTACAGTACCCCAATATTGGTGGATCCTACACTAATTTTAACATGGGAGATTTACATTCTAACTTGAAATACCTACTTGTAGTATAAACTGCTTCAAGCGACGTCTCGATTTAAGCTTTCCTGTGGTCACCTCCAAATTGGCACCTATAGTCGATGGATGGGGTGCTCAGCCCAATAGGAATCTGGTCAGGATTCCAAATCTACACAAAAGAAATGGGAATTATGGGCACACCCAGAACATGAATTTTCAAGCGGTGGTGCTGCCGTAAAGACCAAACACATACAAAATGTGTGCGCTGCTTCATTAACTGTATTTTGTAAATGTTTTGGTCTTAACAGCAGCACCACCACTGCTTGGGAGTGCATGTTGTGGGTGTGCCCCCAATACCCATTTTTTCATAGTACTCTCGGTAGGCATATTTATTTATGGAAAATCAAAAAATAAATGTCATTTTTAAATATAAATGTCTTAAATAAATTTCATTAGCCGACAATCACCAACTTATTGTATGCTTTTTCTATGATGTCTGTCATAAGCAACATGGTGTCTGGCCGGTCAAAATTTCACCTCGATGGCATTCCCATCTCACCGAACAGATCTCAGTGATCTTTGGATATGTTATACACTAAGATCGGGGCTATCCAGGGATATACTTTTTGTGGAGTTCCTGAGTATGGTGGGCACACTTTTGGGGTACTGTATATTTTGCATGGATTTTCTGTGCCTGAGAGATAATGGGATTATATGTTTTCCTCACGCAATAATTTCTCAGGCACAGAGGATCCTGGGATTGAAAATCCTGTATTTGTGCTTTGGAAACCCCATGTAGGGGTCTGGGCATAAAAGCCATGTGTGGTCTGAATAAAATCAGTTGACTCCCAGAACTGTGTTTCGTCGAGTTACTGGGGCAATGGGCTATATTTACTAACCCGGGCTTTACTTTCAGCTCCAGAGAATTATAGCGGAGATATTCGGTCTCCGCATTGCAGCTCTGCTACAGAAGGTCACCCATGTAAGAAATTCAACTATGACGTGGCCAATAGAAATTAAGTACTGCCTATATATATTTACCTCTCCCACTCCATGTTGCCCTGTTGTGGTTCTAGTAGCCCAAGGGCACGTTTCTCGTGTAGTATCTATTTTGTCTGTTCAAATGTTTCTCCTGATCTTTGTACTCTTTTGACCTTGGCTAGTTTTATCGTTTATCCTTATCTCTCCTGTCCTTGACCTCAGCATTCTCTCTGACCCTTCTACCATTAGTCTGGCCACCCTAAGGACCGGAACACGTAAACTCTATTTATTGTGCATAGGTCTGTACGTTTAGGTTCCTGAAACTTTTGAAGGTATTATAAATAACACAGACAGAAAACCGATATAAACATTGTCCGTCTACAACTTAGCACCCTCTCACAGTTCCAGTGCAGTCCTGAGATTGGTTGTGTTTCTTTTGGTTTTGACCTGGACTTGTTATTTATTGTTCCTGGTCTTTATTACACCTTGATGTGAGCAATCATCTGACTTCATGTTTTTTTCGGAATCCAGACCTTGGCAAATACACCACTCTGGCCTGTCTAGATGTGCTCTTTCTTGCATGTATTTGGATAAACCCAACCACTTCAATGGCCAGTAACATGTTTTTCCTTTCCTGTCTACCTTTTATATTGTTCCTAGTGGCCCCTGAATTACACAGATGGACCTAGAAAAAATAAAATAGCCTCAAAGTTGTATTTCATGAAGTCTGCAAAATATCAAAGAATGCCGTCTATAAACATCTCTGATTATCGTTACAACAGACGAAAGTTTTTGATAAAGAAACACAAACCTTTATCTTTAAATATAAATAACATAAAACACTACACATACAATTGTTCTGAAAAAAAATAATGCAGTGCTGGTGGAGAGATAGCACAGCAGAGCTAAGACATGTTATAGGCTGTTTATTATTTTTCATTTCCTTAGTAAACAGAAGAAATTGTGCTCTGGGTTGTGAAGTACAGAAAGAACACTGTGTGAACTAGCATATTAAGCCCAAGACAGACAGCTTTGATCTCCTTTCTCAGAATTAGGCAAAGAGCATTGTGACATTTTATAAGAAGGCACAATGCTTTAGTGAGAGCACTGTTGTTACAGAGTGTATCTTATAAAGTATATAACAGTGACACCTTGACTGCAGATAACGAGCGCTATGTCCTGGACGCAGTGAAATCTGTTTTTGATTAATATTCATTAAAGTACAGTCAGGTCTTTTTCTATTGCATTAACTCTTTAAGTGCCAGGAAGGCGAGAGAACACTACTTCTATAATAGGAATTGTACGAAATGTATGTCACATAACTTTTTATTTCTTTTTATACCGTACTGTGATCAAGTGATCAAAATTATGCTTTGTTTTATTTCCGTAACACAGTTGTTGTTTTTTTAAGTTGTGCATAAAATACATTGACATTAAAACAAGTGAATTCAATGATTTCTGTTGACCTTTCAGAACTCGACCGAACGTATTGCAATCTTAGTAGTGAAAGGCTGATAAACTTCGACCTCATGTCAACTGGTGAAACAACTGTATGGGTTTGCAGGAGATCACAATGAAGCTTTAATTATGTTGTAATCCATAAATACCTGAATCGTACAACCCTTTGTGACCAGGTTCCCTGGTAATAAAATGTCTTCTCACAGTACCATACTCGACTTCCTCACAGTCTTAAAAAGCAGGTAAGTAAAAGTTGGATGTCAAAATAACAAGTGGAAAAAAGTTGCTTATGAATACATAACCTTATTATATGTGTGAAGCTAAAAACATGTTTGCTCCTTTTAGGCTCAATCAAATGCAGATCTAACAAGATCTTGTGACATATGGTGCAACTTTCCACATATACATAAATTGCAAAGACCGATGTTTAAAAGGACATATCTACTAACATGCTAAAAAGAACTACAGCAACCAACCCACAATACAAGCATAAATATATACAAATAAATATCTCTTTAAATCACAACCCAAGTGTAAGTGCGCAAAAAAAGTGAAAAAAAGTGAAAAAAAGCTCATAAGACTTATATAGTCATATTCTCTAAAGTCTCTTGGGCTTGAGAGACCTGAAGGAATATCAGTATGTAAGTATTATAAGTTTTTATCCATTTTTTGGAGCACCAACATTTGGGTTGTGATTTAAAAATTGGACCTAGTTGTAGCAGGGTAGGACATCTGTGTCCACTTCTACATGACACGTGGGTAGTGACATCTGAACTACCTTTTACACTGCTTGTACAAACAGAAAGATTTCTACTAGGAGAATGATCGCAGACAAATGCCAGTGGTAATGGTTTGTTACAGGACTCTGTCTCTCAGTTACGTCTTTGCATATTAAATTGACTCATACGAAGAATACGTGGCCCGGTCAACAACTGTTCAATAATTTCATTACCAATCTAGTGTATATACATGGATGATTATACTTTTATCATCTTTGCAAGAAACCTCTACATGCCTTGTTGAACAATCCAGCACTGGTCCACCTGCGATTCCAGAAAAGGTTTGAGTTTGTCCTTTTACCTTGTCCAGAGAGACTGGGAATATCATCACCCAGGCCTGCAATGTGCAGGAG
Source organism: Pelobates fuscus (assembly GCF_036172605.1). Taxonomy (NCBI): domain Eukaryota; kingdom Metazoa; phylum Chordata; class Amphibia; order Anura; family Pelobatidae; genus Pelobates; species Pelobates fuscus. Next base: position 22,007,935 of record NC_086319.1, on the reverse strand, counting down.
CCTACGTCATTCATAGTGATCAGTGCTGATGGACAGCAGTCAGATGGAGTGGGGATCTGCGTACATAACAAAGCATATAAAGCAAAACTGAAGGATTCATTTGTTTCAATACTGTTTTGTCTACACATACTTCAGGAAAACAAAATTACAGTGTAGGAATATTTCACCCACTTACAGTCACAATGTTTACATATTTATTAATTTTTTTTTTTTTTTTAGTATCTGCAGTGAAAATTATCAAGCAATAACATTACTTTTAAAGAAACACTATAGGGTCAGGAACAGAAACATGTATTCCTGTTAGTAAAACTCACCTTTTTTTCAGCGCCGTGTGGGTCCGCCGGTGCTGACTCCGCCCCATTGGTGACAACATCAGAATTGCCAGAATTGTCCATAGGGAAAGCATTGGATTGGCTAAAAATCGGTAAGGGGGCGGGGCTAAACAGAGTTTTGCCCAATCAGCACCTCCTCATAGAGATGCATTGAAACAATGCATCTCTAGGAGGAAAATTCAGCGTCTCCATGCAGAGCGTGGGGACGCTGAACGGCAGGGCTGCTTACTGTGCAGCACTGAGCCAGGAAGCACCTCCAGTGGCCATCTGAGGAGTGGCCACTTGGATGTGTCCCTAGGGCAATGTAAACACTACCTTTTCTCTGAAAACACAGTGTTTACATGAAAATGCCTGAAGGCAATGCTTATACTCACCAGAACAACTACATTAAGCTGTAGTTGTTCTAATGACTAGAGTGTCCCTTTAAGCTGAGTATTTGACCTCAAGTATTATTATTATTTTAGTGTCAATTTGTATGAAACACTCATAAGTATTGTGGAACAACGGAGATTACCTAACCTCCCGGACTCAATAACACCTCTCCTTACTGTTTCACATTTCTATAAATACACAGCATTATAATGTTTCAATATTCCGATATGGCAATTTATATTCAAATTGCTATTTTCTTTACCTTACGACAGTGGTTCCCAAACTTTTTAGGTTCAAGGCACCCTTAATAGCTCAATATTTTTCCAAGGCACCCCAAGTCAAAATTTCTAGGTTGTATATCTGTACAGCACTGTGGCAATTACTGGCACTATAGTGTAATGTACAGTGTTGGTGTTTAAAGGGGTGCTTGTACATAGTTATTGTGTTTTAATACAGGGGTGTGTTTGTATGTGATGTTTACATTTTATTGCCAGTGTGTGTCTCAATTTAATGTTCACTTTTAAATGCGGATGTACTTTTGTGTGAAGTATTTGTGTTTGAGTAAAGGTGTGTTTTTGTATATTTTGGGGGGTTTGAATGTAATATTTGTGTTATATTGCAGGAGTGTGCCTGTATGTTATGCTGGTGTTTGACTGCTTGGATGTATGCTCATACACTACAACATACATACATACATACATACTTACAAATGTACACAGATATTCATGCACATTAACACACAGATACATATAAATACACCGAAACATACACACAAATTCATATAGACACTGACACATACATAGATACACACTGACACATAAATACACACACACATATACACACATGCACCCTGACACACACAAACATTGATACATGCACACACCATGACACAGATACACACAGACATAAAAACACACACCCTGACACACAGATGCACATACACAGATGTGTGCACAGACATAGACACACACACTGACACAGATGCACACTGACATATGTATACACACACAGATACACACCCTGACACACACACACACTTATACATATACTCACACTTATACACACACACTCATACACACAAACACTCATACACATACTCACACACACACACTCACATGCACACACTCACATGCACACACACACTCATACACACACACAAGTGATATTTCTTAATATCTCCAGCCACCCTCCTGTTATCTTGCCTTATGTGTCCAGGAGGGTGGCTTGGAGTCCTGCTGGCTGGTGTGAGTCTGTAGCAGCTCCTGCTGTGCTCCTCTCCCCTCGCGGCTGCCTCCCTCCCGCGCTGTCTCCCTGCATGATGCTGAGAGGAAGTTACAGGCTGTCACTTCCTCACAGCCGGCTGTCATTACAGGTGCCCGGTCGCGGTCTTAAAGGACCGCAGGAACCGACCGGGCCCCTGTTCAGCAGTAATGTTTCCCGGTGCTATAATCATAGCACCGGGGAATCATTCTGCGGCACCCCTGTGTGCCTGGCACACAGTTCGGGAACCGCTGCCTTACCAGATAGGACCACTGTTCTCTGTGAGTGGACCTCTCTGCCACAATGTATATTTTGTTATATTTTTTATTGATTTGTTATGTAACATGAGAGAGTATATTTAATCGTCTAAAAAAAACAAACAAACTGTTGTGCAAACCCTAATAAAATGGCTTTGAAAAAACTAACAAAAACAATCTAAAAGGCACTGTGTTAAATTAGCCTTTAAATTACAGTAGTTTGCAATTCCAGAACATTATGTGAAAAATAGAATGGTACAATATGTGTGGCGTATAATGTATTATTATAATGTTCACATTTCGCTCTGCAGGGATATTTTCCATAGACTTGAAAAATAAGTACAATAATATAATTCCAAATGAGAACAATAGTAAGCGAGGGGAGGGGGCTTATTTACTAAATACTGTATTGTAGTGATTGGAATTATATGTAAAGTTCCTATTAAATTAATCTTTTTTTTTATTACTTACCCATGTCTCAGTTTGGCTAACATGAAAACATTGTGGAACTTAATTAGTTCAAATAAGCAAGCATATATTACTCAATAAGTTTAAAAATAAAACAATGCATTAGTATATTATATGTGTATACCTAAACATGCTCCTCAAATTCTATACTTAAAAGGAACACATAGTATTAGAACGTCAAACCTGAATTCCTTGCGCTATAGTGCCCCAGTCCCTGTGTGAAAGAAAAATTAGTAAAATAGAAGTTTTACTTACTTTTTTTTCCCAGTGTCGATTCTACCTCGGTGTTGCCTCCACTCTGCCTAATAGAGCATTGAGACATGATGTGCATGCCTAGTGAGTGCCAGGCTTGCATCCAATCAAATGCTTCTAGTTGGAAAGCATTGATTGATCATTGTAGAGGAAGCAAATAAAACCACAATGTTTTAAATTACAGGGTTAAAACTGCAGGGCCACGGCACCCAGACCACTTCATTGAGAGTGGTCTGGGTGACTTTAGCAGTCCTTTAACTGGTTATCTTGTGTCCATTGTGGCAAGTAAAGACAGCTGCTTTCAGAGATGGACTCATAAATGTATTTATTCATACCCTAGAATTTTAGAATTCTTCTAAAGCTTTATAAACCTGTGATTAATAGATAATGTGGGTAACCCATAGAATAGTGATATATGTATTTTAATACATCGGTGTTACCATATTATTGATGTGCTTCTTATCCTTATTTTGCTGTTAATAAATAAAGGGAACTTGTTGTGTATCTCACAAGGTATGCACCCTAATTACTATGGTCAAAGGTCTTTATATGCTAATATTAACATGCAATAAATAATATAGTTTCAAAAGATACAACACGTTTATTATAAAAAAAATCTTTTAATCCCAAAGATGCAGGAGTAGTCTGAGACATTTGCAAAACACAATAAAAGTCAGAGATAGCCTCTAGTATAGATAGATGATATAATAACAGGTTACAAACTGTACTTATTTAAATACATTATTATAAACCTTAATGTTGTGGTCAGGGCCAGATTTATCCTCCTTGCTGCCCCAGGGACAGTTTCTTGAATGAACCCCCCACGAATATACCATACACAAGATCCAGCGCACTCACCTATCCACTAAACAGCAACTTCAATGTTGACAGATTTTATTCGTTTTTTTTTTTTTTTTAAAACACCTAATCTAGGCAAAAATAATGGGGGTTTAGTTACATTATATGATCATACATTGCATAAGCCTGCCACAACATCAATGTACCCCATCTTTGGCACGTCCTACTCTAACAGCCGAATGTCTGCTCTTATGAGATTAACCCACTTACTTGGGGGAAAAAATTCCATCTGGGGCTCTCTGCAGTACAGGGCTAATTAGGGCCCTGAGATGAGGCACCTGTAACAGGGAGGGGTGCAAAACCAAGGAGTTGGCTAGACTCCCAAATATATATATATATGAAACCAGGGGGCTGCACTCACCTCAACATGCATATATGGGGTGCTGCTTGCTGCCAAATTATACAATGCATAAGATCCAGCGCACTCACCTATCCACTAAACAACAACTTCAATGTTGACAGATTTTTTTTTTTTTTTAAAACACCTAATCTAGGCAAAAATAATGGGGGTTAAGTGACATTATATGATAACACATTGCATAAGCCTGCCACAACATTAATGTACCCCATCTTTGGCACGTCCTACTCTAACAGCCTAAAGTCTGCTCTTATGAGATTAACCCACTTACTTGGGGAAAACATTCTCTTATGAGATTAACCCATTTACTTGGGGGGGAAAAAAGAAAACATATATACAATGTTTGGATTACGAGATTGGATGCAGTAACACAGATACTTTAAGGTATGATTGGGGGGGTGTCTGGAGGTGGCTGTTTGTTGTGTTGCATTTGGGGCTGTAGTGGAGGATTAAGGACTTTGGGCGAGTAGTGGCTCTAGTGAGGGTGCAGATTATGTAGTGAGGAAATAGGGGAAGCAATGGGAGTACAGGGAATATTGTTTGACAGATAGTGGGGGTGATAGGGCTATAGTTGGGGAATAGAGGCTGTAATGAAAAAATAAGGGAGAATAGTGGGGTGGATATTAGGTGTTGTTGGGTGACAGGGGCTATAGGGGAGTTGACAGGGGCTATAGCGGCTATAGTGGTGTCACAGGGGCTGTAGTGAGATAATAGGAGCTATAGTGGGGGATAGGGCCACCCCACTACAGCTCCTAAGCACTACAGCCTCTATCACCCAACTATCCACCCCACAATAATGCCTATCCACTCACTATAGCCACTGTCACCATACTAGACCTTCTGTAGGGTCTGTAGTGGGGAGCAGAGGCTCAGGTATTGCTGTATTTAAACAAAATAATAAGAATTAATAAGAATAAAAAACAAAACTAACATTTATTCCCCTCCTCCCTAAGGCTTATCTTTAGGCCATGGAGGGAGGGAATCCTGATCGCTGGTGGTGCACGCAAACGCTCTGACAGAGTGCAGAGGAGAGGGAGAGCAAGAGCACCTTTCAATTTAGTGCCAACCCTGCAGGGGCCGGCAAGGAAAATCTCACAGGAGGAGAATGGGGAGCTGGTGAGACCTGCTCTGGTGAGAGCTGGTGAGTGAGATCGTCGCCGCCTCCTCCTGCCTGCAACCCCGAGGCTGTGGCCTCAGTGGCCTTGTGGCAAATTCGACTTTGGTCATAGTTCTGGGTCATATAGCTTGTCCCTACAAGCTGAGTAGTGTAAATGCTTCCTTTTCTGAGAAATGTCAGTGTTTACACTGCTGCCCAAGGCCACCAATAGTGGTTGCCACTCTATCAAACACTAGTGGAACTTCCTGAGTTCGCTCCTGCAAAGACTGCAGGACCGACGTTCAGTATCTCCAAGCTATGCAAGGAGAGACTGAGCGCTACCCGTAGAAATGCTTTGACTCTATGCATTTCTTGGAGGAGTTACTGATTGGCGCAGCACTGCGATTGGCAGCGCATTAATATTCGCCTCTAAATGCTTCTCTATTGGGGAGAGGGGCCAACACCTAAATAGTTATAAGCACACTATAGTATTAGGATACATGTTTAAATTCCTAATGCTAAAATATTTCTTAAAGATATGGCACCATCTAATAGCTCGCTATATCCTATGGTTTCAGTCTGTAACAGAATTATCTTCTTTTTTTTTTTTATTAATAACGATAGCCTATTTCCATAACTGATTCGATTTACAGGTTTAATTAAAAGCAAGAAAGCCGTATTCTAAAATCATCATATGTAATTTTTCTAAGAAGAAGTATTGGTGGTTATTGACTATACAGTCAGTCAATCATTGAAACGGCCATTTCTCCACACTTAGAGAAATTGCTTCCACGCAGGCAATAAATCAGGCCATATGCACAGAGATAATGCATTTTTCCATGGTGAGAGTCCTCACTGAATTGCTTACAATGTACTAATGTACATCCATTAATGTTAATCAGCACCCTACCACAAATCTCCTATTAAAAGTCTCTGTACATTGCACATGTAGTTAAAAAACAAGTGATATCAGCATTTAGTGGTTTAATGGAGTTAAAAGAATTTATGGTAAGCTTTGTGAAAAATTCCAGCCTTACAATAAGTATTCTGTTAGCATATATGTGCTGCCAGTTTATAAATGTAATGCTATCATTGAGATTATCTGCTTCTCCGCTTAGCATGTAGTGCTAGTTGCATTGTAAATGTAACCAGTAATAAACATGCTGTTGATTTGTTCAAACAAGAATCAGCAAGCTTGAAAATCGGAATTGGGAAGATACATTTTCCAGGAAGACAACGTTAAAGGGGAATTGTAATTTCTTTGAAATTTACACCTTTGAAAAAAAATTAATTTGAAAATAATTATTAAAATAATTAAAATAAATAATTTGAAAATAGATGGTTTTCTTCAAAATTTATGTTAAATAAATTGCAATTGTCATCATAACTGAATTTCGGCAAGGCAGAGCAAGGGAAAACATTAGAAATGAAGAAGAGAAACACAAAAATGTATTTCTCCTCTACTCTGTATGCTCTCTCTGTTCTGACTGGCAGGTGCGAAGGGCAGAGCTTATAACGATGATTGACAGGGAGCTAAGATGGAGGTACCCAGTTGCAGGATGAAAAGGTGTGGAATTCTACATTTATTTTATTTTTCACACCTCACAAATATATATATTTTTACTTATTTTTTTTAATTCTTTATTTTTCACGTGCAAAAGGTAACAAACAGACTGAAACGCCACGATAGCTGTGACAAGCATTATAGAGAGACCAACAGAGATCATTTACATGGCTTTTGTATATACTGCACATTTTTGTATTTAGTTAGCATTTGTCTTGAATACATGCAAGTAGTGATGGCGTGTATGTCATGATATGTGGGAAATGGTCATGTATTAGATGATAAAGTGGCATAACATTGATAATATGCATGCTCGTCTTGCCGCGAGTGTATAATGTTGCTGATTTCTTGTGGAGAATTTTATGGTCGGTGTTCTCGATGCTGGTAGTAAAATTGGGAACGGTATGCATTAAGCATAAGTAACGGGAGAACCTGCGGCTTGTGTCTTGCTGGGTAGATTAGGATACCCTGTAACCCGGGGTGGGGGGGTGGATGGTATCGGAGTGGCCTAGTCTCCGTGTGTAGCTTATGTAAGTGGCTATGTGGTTGCGGGTGCTGTAGGTGTAGTGGGGACATGAGCTATATACTGCTCTCGGGTTGAGAGGATAGGTGTGCCATGTGATTCGGTCCCACCAATGTCTATTGCAGTACGACCGAATTATGGGGGAGGAACATATACCATTGATGAACCATACACCATTGTCGTGCTGAGAGTTGACCGGCTTTCTTGCAGTGCCCTAATAGCAGAAACTGGGATGGCAACATACCCGATGCCTCTAGTGCGGGGCATAGAAAAATACTGCACATAGTATTGTTTAGGTGGCTAGGAGATACGTAGGTATAGCGTAATCATATTGAACATTATTGTAAAGCGGAACTTCCTGTCACCTTTATAGCTGCCTGTACATTTGTGTGTCTTTGTGTGAAGTTTATGAGTGCAGCTGACATATAGGGCTGGAGTGTGTGTTGTGGTTCGGGTGTTGTGGTTAGGCTTCATATATCATAGTGGTCAGTAACCCATATATGAGCCGTGTGCATTGTCAGTTGTATATTCCATGGTTTTTCCGTACCTGTTGAGCGCCTGTGCCACAGGCGGTGGCTACATTTGCAATGGCATATTGCCTAAGTGTGTATGCTAAAGTAAAATTAACTTAAAACTAAACTTTGCCAATAAGCAGTGGATAATGAATTGAGTTCTCCATATGGGTTTCGGTATTGGTTCATATCTCACGCTCCGGTGTGGTCACCAGTCCATCCGGTTGTTCAGGTACTGTCCACTGTGCCGGAGGCCGGCTGTAGCCCCCTAGGTGTGAATGTTTTTGCTGTGGCAAGATTCCATTGATGGGAGACTCACTCTGCCACATCTTGTCTAGTGGGGACCAGAGAGTCCTGGGACAAGCCCAGAGTCGCTAGCAGTCCGGCTGCTCCCGTAAGGTCATGAATGTCCTGTGTAACATTATCCTTAAGGACTTGGAGCCTATGTGCCATGCGACAGCGGTATGGTATCTTGTGGTGTCTGAGTAGTGTTGTGAAGGGTGCCAAGGATCTTCTCCATGTCATTGTATATCCGGACAGATCCGTGTAGAAAGTAAGGTGCATGCCTTCGAACCTGTATGGCGTGCTATCTCTAACCGCTGTCATTATTGCGGTTCTGTCCTTTCTGGTCTGGAGGCAGACCACAGGTCCCTGGGGTCCCCTTAGGAGCCTTGGGCGACCTGGGGATACGAAAGGATTCCTCAAGGCCCACCGCCCTGCCTTGCCTCGGGGCAGCAGTTCTCTAAATAGTCGCCATAGGAGGTGAGGCAATTCATCGTCCGGTACGTCTTCCTTGATACCTCTTATTTTCACGTTCAGTCTGCGCCTTGTGTCTTCCATCATAGCGAAGCGTTGGTCATAGGATTTGTGTTGCTGGTGCAATCGGTCTATCTCCCTTTGTAAGGATGTAATTTGCTTAGTGGGCACCCCGGTAGTTTCCTCCAAGGTGCCCAGCTGGCCCGTCAGACCTCGTATGTCCCCGCGGATCTTTGCTGTGTCCGCAAGTATAGTGTTCTGGAGAGTCGTCAAGAGTGACGTTAGGACCTTGTTGTCGTGCCCCTTGGGGACCAGTTTAGTGGGTTGCACCACAGGTATTTTGACTTCTTCATCTTTCTGGTAGAAGTCATCAGACACCTCCAAGTAGTTCTTGGGGTAATCTGCCATCTTGAGCCTGACCACGCTGCTAGCCTGTCGCAGGAGGTCGCCGATGTGCAGGCCCGGACGTGGCTTGTCAGGCTTTAATTTTTTGGTTTTCCATCCTATCACTGTGCCCGAGGCATCGCTGGAGCAGGTATGGAGGGATTTTGTGTCCCAAATAGGGTGAAAATAGCATTGTTTGTCAGGAGCTCTCATGAAGTGTGTCTGCTCGGCTCAGATGCTTGGCTCCGCCCCCAGAAATATATTTTTGATATATATATAGGGACACGTAAATATAATATTAAAAACCCTGGAAAGTTGTCAGTTGCCATTTAAATTTATATGACCACCTTAAAGTGTATTTGTTATGACACAAGTTATTCTCATCCCAGGACTACTTGAAAACCAGGGTAATCTGGATGTACCTTTCCTGGTTAAATACTGTTTTTATTATTATTATTATTATTATTATTATTATTATTATTTTAAAGAGCAGTAAAATTCCATCTATACAATGGGCTAGCAGAATTTGTAATTAAAAGATCTTTGAAAATACAGTCCCTCCCCCACCTATCAATCAAAAAGTTGACATTAAATCTATGTGTCAGTGGCACGACTGACAGGGAGTGACAAGAAAAACAAGAGTACTCTCCCCTTGGTAGTTCTACCGTCGGTCACACTGCTACCCCCTCAGAAGACCTTTCTTACTCTAGCATGTTGGTGTCCGTATGGAGTAGGGCCAATACCAGCTGACAGCGGGTGGCAATGGCGGCTGGGTGATCGACTGAGATGCTTCAATTAAGTATTGATATAACAGCACATGAATATGTAATTTGTCACTATGCTAAATAGTATATTTAAGTACCTTGGTAGCTGTTATCTGTTAAAGTGAACTTGTCGTGACAGGTATTTCAACGGGTGCAAAGAAACTTTGCAAATAGTTGCTGCATCCTCCAAATATATATCTGCTTGTATACCTCGTGCTTACTTTAAGATTACTTACTCCTCCAGAAAGTTGTTTCCAACAGATGAGACAGATGTTCTGGCTAGGGCTATACGAACCCTGGAGTCATGATTCCAACCTTGTCCTCACACCAATAGTCCAGAATTTAGAAAACTTTCCTCCAGTTCTATTCCAATGGGAATCTGATGAAACCTAGATTACTCTATGCCTCGAGGAGTGGGTTGGAACCATCCACTGGACTAGAATGTGGACATAAGGTTGAATAAATGGGAACATTGTCACATTCATACATTAGATTTATAATACAATAATCTGAATGCCCACACACTTGCAATTTTGCAGCTGCTATATATTTTGTAACAATATTTTTATTTTCATGACAATTGCACTTTTATGGGTAGCTCATGTTCTTTTGAGTCTGGTACAATTTTGCCTTTCTACCCCTAATCATTTTAATTATTTCTTAATTGGAAGGGAATGTCACCATGCTGAAACAAATTCTATTAAAACAAGAGGGTTTATGGACCAGCGCTTTCACGCAATAAAAATCATATCCAACGTTCAGAATTATGCAACAATTCAGGAGATGAATGTAATAATGTTGTTTAATTCACGATTGCAGTCCAAAAACACCATTATAGCTAATTAACTAAAGCATCCTTTCAGAAGTGACAGTTTTATACGTTTTTAATATCTTTCATCTACTCACAGAAAAAAAAAACATAAAAACTGAGCCCAACTGAAACAAAAGCATTTGAGAGATAATTTACTGAGATTCAATATTTCCCTCACTATGACAGGTACAGTTCCTGTGAATCAGGGGTGAGCTAAGGTACAGTGCACATGGTCACCTTTGAACCTGGATTAACTCAGCCTACAAGTCCTGTGGGTCATCTTTCTGCCAAGCCCATTCAGTTACCTGCACATATCATACACCCATACAGTCACATACAGCCACCTACCTGGTCAATTCACACTGAACCACATGTATTTACCAACTCATTAACATTCCTCCACCCAATCACTTGCCTACTAATAGATACATTCACATGTGAAAAAAACACAGCAATTGTATACATTCACATGTGAAAAAAACACAGCAATTGTATACATTCACATGTGAAAAAAACACAGCAATTGTATACATTCACATGTGAAAAAAACACAGCAATTGTATACATTCACATGTGAAAAAAACACAGCAATTGTATACATTCACATGTGAAAAAAACACAGCAATTGTATCATCAGGACACTCATGCAGTGAGAACTTGTGGGAGCTTGTGGGAACTCAGCTCCTTTACCTTGTTTGCAGAGGGAACCAAGTTCCCACCCTTCGTATTGTAAATCGAGGAGCACTGCAAAGAGTACAGGAACATGTTAAAGAGAAATGGGCATTTATAAAATTGCTAACAAGCAGGTACAAAAAATGCTCTACCTTTATTTATTCTTACACAGCTTTTAAATCTTGAGTACTCTGTATATAATCCTCTCTCCCTTTACACAGGGCAAACGTAATTCTGACTGGCTAATACGGTGCCAGTAAAGGGAGGGTCCATTAACAGGCAGCTCTCTCCTTCAATAAGCTGATTAAAGTGATTAAACAGTCATATTCCTATGTACACTAAATTGCTAAAGAAAAAAATCAAGGGAGCGCATACACACATACAACAATATACTATTTATTTACATGTAGTTAAAACAGTAATAAAATATCATAGCAGCTGAACACGTTAAAAACTTCCCAAAATTCAAAACATTAAAATTCACACAAAAGAAGTGCCAGTGCGTAGTGAATATTCCTCCTAGATCAATAATCAGGGGTAACAAAATTATATATATTAAACCTTATATGTTTAGAGTTCCAGTTCACATCCAATATAGTGTAGTATAAATCAAGAAGGCTGGGTATATTTTGTTCGTGTGTATCCCAAAGCCCACAGGAAGCGGGCGAAACGCGTTGGTGGAGAGCAGCCACCAGAGCCTCCCGGAGAATACAGCAGTGTGCAGTTAAGGCATCTCTCCATCTTGCAGAAGATCTATCCTGACCTGCATGCAGAGACGGCCATCAGAAGTGTACCAGATGGAGTGGTAACACCTCCAGAATACTGTTACAACACTGCTAGTGTGGTTATTGGAGACAATACCACATTATTTTATGTGAGGGTTCCATTTGGGAGTTGGGGGATTTGCAATAAAGTGTGCAATATTATGCTATGTGCGCCTTTTATATCCTTTTAAATGTATCGTTTTGTATACACTTGGTGGACACATAGGACACGCTACCTTTTGGACACTTTGGGATGCATATGAACAAAATATACCCAGCCTCCTTTATACTACACTATATTGGATGCAGACTGGAACTCTAAACATATAAGGTTCAATGTATACAATTTTTATTACCCAAGATTATTGATCTAGGAAGAATATTTACTAAGCGCTGGCACTTTTTTAGTGTATATTCCTATGTACCCTGTATGTGTGTATTGCTGTATCAATGGATTTTAATTGATCACATTTTAGTATTTGACTATATTGCTCTCCTCAGTTCCCTCACCTACATAGCCCAGTACACTCTCTCCTCCCAATATTCACTTGTTCTACTCATCACTTTTATCAGCTTATTTCGACATGGACATCTTACCCATCAGTCCCTCCACCCCTCTGACATGGTATTCCTCTTGTGTGTCTTTTCCCCTTCCTCATACATTATAAGCTCATTTGAGCTTCTTCATCTCTTGTCTCTGTTAACTTTTATGTCACTTACATGTTGCCAAATATCTCCATTCTATAATTGTAAAGTGTTGAGAAATATGTTGGAGCTATATAAACCAGGAAGTAACAGGAACTCTAGTCTGATTGACAGCCAGGGGGGCGTAGCTATTTTTTTAACATGCATTTTGAAGAAAACAGAGTATCTTTAAAAAAAAGACACACTCTTTGCACATAAAGCACACAAGTGCTTTAGACATTTGGAGTGTCCCTTTTAAAGTGAGATGATATAAATTACTGAACAGATGGGAAGGGGTGGCAAACCGAGGAGATCCCATCTTTATTAATTTAGGACTTGTCACTTGGAGACAATCATCTGTAACACAATTAAATCAATTGAATGAGTTAGATCAAATAACAGAAAGGTGTCAACAAGAACCAGTAGCCAGTAACAGTCCAATTCTAGGAACCTGTACCAAAAAAAGGCTATTTGATTAATTTAATGACATACGAGTAATATAGAGAGAGCACTGCTAGATACACAGGACATTTTATCCTGGCACAATGGTTTCAGGGCTCAGGTATTGAGGACAGCATGAAGTGGCATTTGTCTAATAGTGATTAGGAGGGATTCCCTCTTTACTCTTTACTTATTGTACATGCAGAACATATTGTTTGTTATACCACACGTGGGTAAACATTATTTTTAGTAAACATTATTAATCATTTTCACTACAGTGCATGGTTATTTATATAGGGAGGAATATTATAGAATCAGGGGTAGAAGAGAATTATGTAAAAATCAACTGCCAGTGTATCTATGGACTATCGAGGCTTTCCAGCACAGCAATACAGATGTCACTCTGGTGTCAAACACAATCTGAAATTTTGTTCTGTTAAAATGTAAAACACAGTTACAGAGTCCCTGGCATATATGGGTTTTCACAGTGTTAGATTTTGCACTTAGTCTATTGGGACAGCCATTTAATAAAGGTAGAAGCAGCCATTAAGCTTTATTTTAAAACTCGTGGTATGTGAACTGGAAACGGGGACATTAAAGGAAAGCTCCAAGCACCATAACCACTACAAATGAGCTGCTCCTGTGTGTCCTACTTATCTTGTTGCAAATCCTTGTCTGTTAGTCCAGCTACTGTACAGTGCTGTGGAATTTGTTGGCACTCTATACAAATAAATAATAATATATATATATATATTTCACAAAATTTCCACTCGTAGAAATTCACTGGCGGTTTGTGTCATGGGCCCTCCAGGCTTCTAATGGATTGTAACATTTAAGGCATGGCTAGTGGCCAATGACTTAAATTATTAATATATACCATATATACCGTATCCCATACCACAGAACATGTCCCTAAGAGTACACCATTCTTTCAGACCCAGGAAGCAAAGAATTGAGCGAATTGAGGAGCCAATGGTAGTGATCCTATCAAGATAGTAAGCACACCAAACACAGGAAGTAGATATATTACAAACAGAGAGAAAGCAGTGAAACATCTTTCTCTCTCTTCTGTTGGCAAAGGGGTAAAGTGATTACAAAACACTGTGAGTAGGAACATATTAAAACCAGACTCCAGTTCCATAAATGATGCAATAGGTAGTATAGACTGTTAAGGTGCTACGACTGACTCTTTAATAGGCTTCAAGGTTTATTTACAGGAACACTATAGTCACCTAAATTACTTTAGCTAAATAAAGCAGTTTTAGTGTATAGATCATTCCCCTGCAAGTTCACTGCTCAATTCACTGTCATTTAGGAGTTAAATCACTTTGTTTCGGTTTATGCAGCCCTAGCCACACCTCCCCTGGTTATGATTGACAGAGCCTGAATGAAAAAAAAACTGGTTTCACTTTCAAACAGATGTAATTTTCCTTAAATAATTGTATCTCAATCTCTAAATTAAACTTTAATCACATACAGGAGGTTCTTGCAGGGTCTAGCAAGCTATTAACATAGCAGGGGATAAGCAAATCTTAATTAAACAGAATTTACAATAAAGAAAGCCTAAATAGGGCTCTCTTTACAGGAAGTGCTTATGGAAGGTTGTGCAAGTCACATGCAGGGAGGTGTGACTAGGGTTCATAAACAAAGGGATTTAACTCCTAAATGGCAGAGGATTGAGCAGTGAGGCTGCAGGGGCATGTTCTATACACCAAAAATGCTTCAGTAAGCTAAAGTTGTTCAGGTGACTATAGTGTCACTTTAATAAACAGTGAATTATATTGAATGGCAAAATATATGAGATGAAAAATTGATTCAACTCGGCTCTAGTTCTCGTGAAGTCCTATTTTAAAATCTCCACAATTTAAGGTACAGACTTTGCTAGTGATTCACTAAACCAAGTATAATTAGGAATTCAACTGGGGAATTTTAATGATATATTCAAATTAGCCGAATTTGAAAAAAAATAAAAATCTTTAACTTATCCATGTTTGCAGCTTGGTGAAAAATGAGGGGAAAAAAATTGCAAATCCCTTCTGAATTCCACATTTGAATTTAGTGAATAACTCATTTTTCATGATTTAATTGAAAATAGAATTGCAAAATTGAAGCAAAAAAAAAAAAAGCTGATTTGGATAACTCCCATAATCAATTATAGTCACAGCCTGCCTATTTTCTGTCTATATTTTTTTTTTTAATTTGTTTGTTATTTCACCATAATGAATGTTTACTGAATTGACCTTAATTGTGTTATTTTTTCATAATTCTGTGAAGGAAACATGCCATGTAGAGCATTTATAAATGTATGGTTTTAGAATGCTCACTCTGGTATAACTATATACACCCATTACTTTGTTGCAATGAATGTAATGTTCAACCTTGAAGAAAACTCAGTTTATAAATAAAAAGTTTACACTGTTTTGTGTAGATAAGGATTCACAATACAAACGTCTTACCAGCTGTGGCTTCACAAAGACGGATCTCATGGTAAAATGACTCCCATACTGGCAAATAAAACTCGGATAGTTTACATAAGAGACCAATCATTTTTAAATAAAAACAAGCTGAAGCACAGTTAGTCATATCAAAAAAGAACATTACAGTTAAAGTGTTCCTAGACAATAAAATCAGAAGTATAATGTGTGTTAATTGGAACAACTCTATTGATTTTGGCCCATTAATACTCCAATTACGGGTAAACATAATATACTACTTTACATTAGTATTTGACGTAGGTAGAAGTACTGAGAATGCTCTTTCTTTGGAAGACTAAACTTAAGATAAAAATAAAAATAATTATAATTAAAGTGTCTCTATCACATAACATTATTCAGTTTAAAATAATATTCTCAATTCACATTTATTTCTTCCACGCATTCTTAAAGGGCCACACTTAGTACCACAACTACTGCTGCTTATTGTGATGGTCATGGTGAAATTAGTATTTCTATGCAGTCCCAATGAGTTTTGTCAAGAATATTTTGAGCGTCAAAAGTAGGGCTCTTCTGGCACTCAAAGCAAGGTGATCTGATTATTAGTACAGTAAAAAAAAAAAAAAAAAGCCCAGCAGAACCAACTGTATCTTCACCTAATCTAGCTGTAACCTTGGTGTCTCTTTACGTTAAAATGGTAATTTACGCACTGTGGCTAGAGGGACATGAGCTACACTTTACTGAAAAGGCGCAAAGAAGGCCAAAATGATTGTCGAGGTTGCTGTATCTCTTGTGCAGAGGGAGCATACCACCATTTTGGATTTGGACTGAGCCTTGTTGGTGGATCAGATTAATATTCAACAGGCGAAGACTCTTTCTGTAAGGTCACATGTGAGCAGAACCTTTTTGAGACCCAAGCGGGGACTAATTAAAAGGCAAGCTGTTCTGGTTTTTTTTCCGGACCTCAGGGCTCTCATATCTTCTGTTTGTTTTTGCTAACCGTAACCTAGACATTGTGTCACACGTGTGAGCACCTTTCTAGGCAAGTGTGTTTGACAACATGCATTAAATCTATGTTTTTATGGCATCAGTCATGCTTAAAACATGTTTTATTTATTTGATTTTTATTTAATTTTATTGTTGTGAACAATTATCTCAACACATTTCCGCTGGGTTTGATGCCTTTTTGAGTAAAATCTGCCTTAGGCAAAGTACACAGTGGTTTAGCTGTATAGACAAAAACACATTAAGTGAGCAGCAATTGTAACTCATACATCCATCACCTTAATGTTTCCCTATAACCGGCTGATATAAACTGGAATCATTGAAAAAGCACCCGGGGGTGTATTTACTGCCTGTATATTTAGCTAATTGTAAAGATAATTAATCGAGAAATTCAAAATTTGAATAATGAAATGGACAAAAAAATCTTACCTTCGAACTGACATTGTTTGTGGCAAATCCCCCAGTATGTCTACTCATTCTTCTCATGAAAATGATGAATGAAACTACTTAGTAACAGCTTCTATTGGATTGACAAGCCGGTTATAGAAGAATGGTCACTTGTGTAAATGGGTGCAGAGTGCAGTGTAGTAAATGACAGACTCCTCTGGCGCTTGTGGGGTTAATCCAGTGAGCATTAAACATACATTAAAAATATGCATATTAGAGAAGCCGGAAATCCAAGACATTATTAATCCCTGAATCGAAGAGCTTCCTACTGCATTAAAAAAGTAGAGAAGAATAGATCTGATCTCCAAAGAGGTGTCGTTAAAGCAGTCTTATTAGAGACCCCAAACTTTCCAAAACTGTGTGTTTTGTGTCTACAAGATGGTGACCGTGGTATTCAATCTCAAATAAAATTGAATACCACAACATTTTCACTAACATTAAAATAAATGAAATACCTTTGGAAGCCAGTCTTTAAAAGTGAAACCATCATGTCTCATGGAAAATAACTTTAGTATCTCCTAAATTACAAATGTTGTGGGGTTGTTCTCGGTATACAGTGATGAGTACCTACCAAAAGTGGTGCACTGAAGGACAACCTGTGAACCATCAGGGTCATTGGCACCCAAGGCTCATTGATGCATTTGGGGGCCAACGCTAGCCCGTCTGGCCCAATCACACAGAATAGTTACCGCAGTTCAAATTGCTAAAAAACATAATACTGGCAATGCTAAAAAGGCATCAGAACACACAGTGCATCACAGTTTACTCGGTATGAGGCTCCGTAGCCTTAGAACGGTCAGTGAGCTCAGAGTGCCTTCAGTGGGGATGTGAGCATCAGAACTGGATCAAGGAGAAATGGAAGAAGGATGCCTGGTTTAATGAATCACAATTTTCTTTTAGATCAGATGGATGACCAAGTGCTTTTGTATGTCATTTACCTCAGGAAAAGATAGCAACTGGATGCACTATGGGAAGAAGACAGGCCGGTGAAGGCAGTGTTAGGCTCTGGGCAATGTTCTGCTTTAGTCCTGGCATTCATGAGGATGCTACTTTGACACGTACTACCTACCTAGAGTTTGTTGCAGACCACATACACCCCTTCATGGCAACAGTGGACCCTGATAGCAGTGGCCTCTTCCAGCAGGATAATCCACCGTGCCATACTGCAAAAATTGTGCAGAATTGGTTTGGAAAACATGACAAAGAGTTTAATGTGTTGCTCTGGCCTCCAAATTCCCCAGATCTCAATCCAATTGCACATCTGTGGGATGAGCTGGAACAACAATACGATCCATGGAGACCCCACCTCGCAACTTGCAGGACCTAGAGGATCTGCTGCCAATGTCTTGGTGCCAGTTACCACAGGAAACATTCAGAGGTCTTGTGGAGCCCATGCTTTGATGCAATCAGAGCTGTGTTGGCAGCACGAGGGGGACCTACACGATATTAGGAAGGTGGTTTTAATACTGTGGCTGATCGGTCTAGATTTAAATGATAGAATTAGCAGTTTACATCACAATTCAGTTAAGTCCTGGCACAGTTAGGGCACATATTGTGCTAGAGAAGGAGAAACGGAAACGTTGTTTTATTTCTCCTCCTCTATATGAATAATTTATTCACTGTCAGGTGAAAAGAGCAGGACTTATAACAATGATTGACAGAGGAAGAGACAATTACAAGAATACTAAACATGATATTAAAGCTCTTGGGAGGTACTGACTCCCGTTTTACTATTCAGAAATATAAACCTTTATTAGAAATCAGTGGCGTACTAAGGGAGGGCGGTCCGCCCCGGGTGCCACTCACTAGCGGGATGCCATCACCAGGGCAGCCTTAGGATGTGTGAGCTGTGTGGCAGGGACAGGTTGCCATGGCAGCCAAACAGCTCACACGCACACGGACAGGCAGCCCTTAACTTCGAAACCGCCACATGTAAGAAAAATGAGGGCGGAGCTAATCGGCAGCGGAGCCAAACCGGCAGCGGGGGCAGAGCTAAACATGGCCTCCACCCACTGCTCTTATTGATGCACATCAAGGGGAAGCAAGGAGTCCCTGCTTCCCCAACAGACTCCAGGGACCGAATACATTCCTCCTCCTGTAAGTAAGAGAGAGAGAGTAAGAGTGTGTGTGTGTGTGTGTGTGTAACATTTTCTGCCTGTAGCTGTGTCTGTGTGACTGCCTGTGAATCTGTGTGTGTGTGAGACTGTCTGTGAATCTGAGTGTGTGTGTGTGTGTGTGTGAGACTGCCGGCCTGTTACTGTGTGTGTGTGACTGCCTGTGAATCTGTGTGTGTGTGTGTGTGTGACTGCCTGTAAATCTGTGTGTGTGACTGTCTACCCCTGTAACTGTGGGTGTGTGACTGTCTGCCTGAGACTCTGTGCGTGACTGTCTGCCTGTGAGTTTTTGTGTGTGACTGTCTACCCCTGTAACTGTGGGTGTGTGACTGTCTTCCTGAGACTCTGTGCGTGACTGTCTGCCTGTGAGTTTGTGTGCGTGACTGTATGTGTGTGAATGCCTGCCTGTAAATGTGTGTGTGTGTGTGTGTGTGTTTGCATGTGTGACTGTCTGCCTGTGACTGTATGTGTTTGTGTGTGTGTGTGTGTGTGTGTGACTGTCTTCCTGTGACTGTGTGCTTGTGTGACTGTCTGCCTGTGACTGTCTGTCTGTGACTGTGTGTGTGTGTGTGTGTGTGAGAGACTGTCTTCCTGTGATTGTGTGTTTGTGTGACTGTCTGCCTGTGACTGTCTGCTTGTGACTGTGTGTGTGTGTGTGTGTGTGAGACTGTCTTCCTGTGACTGTGTTTGTGTGACTGTCTGCCTGTAAATGTGTGTGTGTGTGTGTGTGTGTGACTGTCTGCCTTGTGACTGTGTGTGTGACTGTCTGCCTGTAACTGTGTGTGTGACTGTATGAAGGTGACTATGTGCTTGGGACTGGACTCTGAAAACTATTGCTAATATTGTTGTGTGAAAGTAAATTAATTCTATTGCAAGGGGCTGAACAGGGGCTTTAGAGGGAAAGGTTCACCTTTTTTGGGAAGGAGGATGCAGGAGTTTTATGGAAGGGGGGCGCAGATGTTTGTAGAAGGGGGACAGGGATTTTGTATAATGAGGGCCGAGCACAGGATTTGTGAAAGGGGATGCCGGGATTTTGTAAAACTGGGGCTGGACATGCGTTTTATAGAACGGCGGGCAAGAGAGGGGTTTTGTAGAAGGGGGCAGAACATTTTAAAAATATTGTGGGTGTTTTTTACATTCTAAAGTGCGGATGGGAGTGAGGGGCGCCAAACACAGTATCCGCCACGGGTGCCAAATGCTCTAGGTACGCCCCTGTTAGAAATCAGAAATCTGTTTACAGTAAGTAAGAAGAGCTCTGTACCCTGTATACCTATCAGTAATAATACACATTTATGGTTCTTACAGTTACAATAATCATTATAGATCTTAGCAGCGAAACATGTGATCTAATTACCTTGCAACATGAAAAATAAATGCTGGTTATATAGATTTCACATAACAATGAATGCAAGGAATGTCCCCTGTGTATATTACAAGAAGTAAATATACGTTCATCCAAACTAACAATCACGG
Source organism: Pelobates fuscus (assembly GCF_036172605.1). Lineage (NCBI taxonomy): Eukaryota > Metazoa > Chordata > Amphibia > Anura > Pelobatidae > Pelobates > Pelobates fuscus. Next base: position 21,987,336 of record NC_086319.1, on the reverse strand, counting down.
CCGTCTAAAAGCCAGGACGTTTCTTGATGTAGCAATTTGGATTGTATCATGTTTGAAGTCAGAACTGGTTATTTCCAGTAAAACCTACAGAATATGAAAGCTATATAGCTAATTGTGGCTGCTGTGCTGCACTGAAGTTGTTATGGTGTATTTGGGAGGATTTGACGCTGCTCTCTCCCATCAGCACTAAACTTACATTTCCTTTGTTTATTTGTAAATCTCTTATTTCAATCCTCTTGCTTTATGTTCTTTGTCTGCCGAACTGTTCAGTTTTTGTTTTCTTTACCTTTTCCAAGTTCATATGCTGCTTGCCCTGTCTATGCTCTGTTTAAAGGGACACTCCAGATCTCTAAAGCACTTTAGCTTACTTAAAGGTTACACTACTGCCTAAATACAAAATAAATAAAAGTAATTGTTTAGTAGATATATGTGTAAATTCGTTCTAACTGTATTTTAAAATTAATATATATATTGATATCAAAATACATGTAGAACAAAATAATATATATATATATATCTATATACATAAGTATATACGTATATATCACTATATATATACCTATATACAAAAAATAATTTAAAAAAATTATATACATATATATATATATATACACACATAAATATATAATAATTCTACGTATATATTTATGTACTCATTTTACATAATTAGGTCTTTTTTATTAATTACAATTAGCAAGACCAGCCTGACAACCCAGGCCAAAAGTCCAGGGAATTTAATTTGCTAACCCTGTAACTTTCCAAGACACCATAAAACCTGTACATGGGGGGTACTGTTTTACTCAGAAGACTTAGCTGAACACAAACATTAGTGTTTCAAAACAGTAAAATGTATTACAACTACGATATCGTCAGTGACAGTGAAATGTTTAGCATTTTTCACACCCAAATGGCACTTACATGGACGATATAATTGTTGTGATACGTTTTACTGTTTTGAAACACTAATATTTGCTTTCAGCGAAGTCTGACAGTACCCCTCATGTACTGGTTTTATGGTGTTTTTAAAAGGTACAGAGTCAAATATAAAGCTTGCGTTTCATTTTTTACACATTGAAATTCGCCAGATTGGTTACGTTGCCTTTGAGACCGTATGGTAGCCCAGGAATGAGAATTACCCCCATGATGGCATACCATTTGCAAAAGTAGACAACCCAAGGTATTGCAAATGGGGTATGTCGAGTCTTTTTTAGTAGCCACTTAGTCACAAACACTGGCCAAAATTGGCATCAAATTAGTTATTTGCATTTTACACGCACAAACAAATATTAACACTAACTTATGTCAGTGTTTGTGACCAAGTGGCTACTAAAAAAAGACTAGACATACCCCATTTGCAATACCTTGGGTTGTCTACTTTTGCAAATGGTATGCCATCATGGGGGAAATTCTCATTCCTGGGCTTCGATACGGTCTCAAAGGCAACGTAACCAATCTGGCGAATTTTAATGTGAAAAAACTGAAAAATGTAACATGTTATATTTGACCCTGTAACTTCCCAAAACACCATAAAACCTGTACATAGGGGGTACTATTTTACACGTGAGACATCACTGAATACAAATATGTGTATTTTATTGCAGTAAAAGTAAACAGTATTATGACATTCATAGTTAGAATGTCACGTAGAACTAAACATTTTCTTTTAAATTCTTATTTTCTCCCATTTTTTTACATTTTATTCATATTAAATTATGTTTTATACCTAAATATTTGATGTTAAATGAAAGTCCTGATTCCCCTGAATAAAATGATATACAATAAATGTGTGTGCACATAATGAAAGAGGCGAGTTACGCCTGAACAGACATATAGCTCAAATTCAAGTTTTTGTTTACGTTTTGTTTTGATCACAACTTGTACATTTGGCTCAATCCTCAAGGGGTTAAAATCCTTACATTGATAGATTATGTATTTATTTGCCAGATATAAGCTGCCATTTCTCTGTGAATTAAAGGTATTTGAAATTTCCATTTTATTTTTTTAAAATGTTGCCAAATTGCCAAAAAATAGAGTTGGAAAAGTAATGAAATTCATCACATTCAACAAACTCCAGGATCATACAATAATTATCATTATTATATACTCTAAATGTTTGTACGATAAACTTAACTGGATCACATCAGAAACAAATCATCAGATTTTTTTCATTATTTGTTTCGGCCGAAACACTTTAAAAAAATAAATACATTTTGGGAGGACAGACTTTAATTTTGCAGTTCAGTCACAATGTTGTTTTTTGAAAAAAAATGTAAGAAAACCAATCAGTGTATTGAAAAGAAATACATAATCTGTGTACTGCAAAATATATACATAATATAAATATCATGTATACATTTTGCAATACAGTGATAGAAGCATTTTTCTGCCATTGGGTTCACCGATCAGGTGAGATAAAGTAACAAATCGAAGGATAAAAAGGAACAAGAACAGTAATAAATATAATATATACATTTGTTTCCCTCTATTGGTGATTTCATATAATCTGTGAATAAAATCAGCATTTAGTGACTGTAACTTATCCATCAATAGTATATTTTCCCATCGTCCTTTTTGTGGCCACTTGCGGAACTCTGAGTCACTAGTGAATTGAACATGTCCGTCCGTTATGCGAGTTGCTTGTTATATGGTGATTCGGAATTTGCGAATTCGAATGATTACCCAATCAGCCCAAATTTGGACAAACTGCGGATCAAATAGGATAGGCAAATACTAATATACTATGACATAAATTAAGAAATAAAACTATGAGGGTAACAATGACATCCCCGTTTTTATTTGTAATATTGATATTAGTTAAAAATTGCAAACAAATATACACATTAACATTCTGCTGGCAGCTAAAGGCACACCCCTCCTACACCAGAGGCATCCAATCCAAACCAGGAGCCTTTACACATAACCTGGTACATGATTTAGTGGACCAAGTTATAGGATGAGAGGGTGCTTAGACTGAGTTGGGCTTTCAGGGTTCACACGCAAAATTAAAGGGATACTTTAGTCACCCAAACCATTTCCTCTTATTTAGAAAAAAACTGCAATAACTACCTTTGAGGATTTAAGACTGCCTCTAGTGACTGAATGTCTGACAGCTGCTAGATGTACTTCCTGTTTTTTCGGTGGACTCTGAGTCCCGTAAATTATGCTGGACTTTCTCACACTCTGCATGAGGACATTCAGCGTCAGTGATGTCCTCATGCACATTAGGTCCCCCTGTTGGATGACGTCAGAGGAGGCAAAGTGACGATCCAAGGGAGAGGGGGACCAGAGGGCACTATAGTGGCATCAATAGAGATTTGCATTCCTAACACTATAGAATCCCTTTAACACATGCAACTGAGAACTCTTACTCGGATGCTTGATCGCCAATTTTAAGATGCAGACTTTGTAGAGGTTAACACAGTGAATGAGTTTAAGCATGTGTGGAATAGGCATAAGGCTATCCTAACTATAAGATAAGGCCAGGGAGTAATGAAAGTATTTAGAAATATTGGGCAGACTAGATAGGCCGAATGGTTCTTATCTGCCGTCACATTCTATGTTATAGAAATAATTGATAGAATCTTCTTTAATTATAGCAAGATATGGTTCCACAAGTTGCAGATCAGATTGAAATGTATTGACTGCATTTTGTAGAAAATTGTATTAAACCAGTAATTGTTACAGTGAACATAATATTCTTTAACGTAGGAAAATATATTTTGATATGATGGCAAGTATGATTTTTTTAAAATGAAAATGAAATGGTTTAGACATTTTTTTATTTTTATAAATGTAGGCAAAAAAGTTTTTAGACATATTCTATCTTGAATTTGTTTTGTTTTCACTATATTTTTTTTTATTTATGATCTTGCCGTGAACAATGAAAATGTACTTCTTGCTATTGTCTGGGAATCCATTGAAAGAGACAGGCCTTACCACACTCCCACCTTAAAACAAAATCTACAATTTTCCATATTTTCTAATTTCTCAATGGACGGTTACATATGATGGGAATAGTGATGACAGGCAATGCCATGGAAAAGAAACAAGGTTGTGGAAGAGACTGTGGTGTAACTAGATTTTAAGAAAGCAAAAACCAAGGTGCAAGAGAGTACTGAGAACAGCTCAAATAGCCTGCCCTTCGGTGGGTCCCCGCTCAGATCTCAAGCTGGTTTTAGCTCATCTTGTGCCATTCCAAAAAGAGACTTACATCCATCAAGTTCAGCCTTCCTCATGTATGTTTTTGCTGTTGATCAACAGCAAAAACATACGTGAGGAAGGCTGAACTTGATGGACGCAAGTCTCTTTTCAGCTATGTAACTATGTAACTATGTAACCAGGGCCAATTGCACATCAGACTGATGCCACCCAAAAAGGCTGTCCAGATCCGAAATGCAGGCTGGCTCTCTGCACTTTGTATAAATAATATATGTTATATAAGTCTCTTTTTATTGAGATTTTTTTTTCAGATTTATATATCAGTGCAGAATGTTGTATGACACAATTAAGCATTGTGTTCGGTTCATGTACACTACCTCCAACACAGAGGTGGCTTTTAAGAAGTACCAGTCCAAGCATGTGTTATACCCTTATCCTTCCCCAAGCTGTGTGTACTGTCACGTCCTCCTACACGTTACTTAATTAGTGCTCTGGCAGTGCTGCTGCAGAGTTCTCGGACATCATGCATTGTAAGTGGGAAAGCAGTACAGGTTATTGTAACTTGGTTGGGAGGCAGGGAGAGTGGGGAAGAAAGGGGGAATTGTGCCCTTCTGAATGACTAGGTCAGTGGGGTGGAGCCGCTTGGTGCGAGGCCTCTGTTTCCCGTGATGGCCTCCCTGGTGCCCAACTCGATCCTGCCCTTAGAGTGTGGGGGCTTTATGGTGTCGACTGTTGAACTGGTAAAACGTGCCAGTTTGGGATAGCTAGATTCAGCGTCTGTGTAATGTGTTTAGAGTGCAGTGCACCCTACCCAGCTTTCCAATTTTAGTGTTGACAACCTCTTTGCCTTCATGGTTCGTCGGAATATGCACCCTTTTCCACTGGCTTGCTATGCTGGTTTTCGCAGCTTGGAGTATGTGGACTGCCACAATCTTATTTGGGGAGGTCCAAATCTCTGCAGCAATGTGAAGCAGGAAGCATTCAGGTTTAAATGGGAGTTTGATTTGTGTGAGTGTACGTATAGCTCCCTGTATCTTGAGCCAGAAACCTGTCAAGCAAGGGCAGTCCCAGAAAATATGTTTCAGCATGCCTGAAAGCTGGAGACGCGCCCGGATATATTTGGTTTACCTGGAGGGGACCCAGTACCACCTCATCAGAAGCTTGCAATATGCCTCCAAGTGAGTTAGATTGCTGGAAGAGGCCTTAGTGATCTGGACAGCCTTAGCCACACAGGGATAGGAAATTAGGTGTCTAGATCTGCTTCCCATTGGGTCATATATGGGAGTTTACTCGTGGCGTCCATGTTAATTGATGCGTTATAACATAGCGACAACAGTTTAATGGGTGTTTTTTTTGCTTGTGCAGCATTGGCCAAAGGGAGTCATTTGGGAGTCGTCTCCTATTTGAATCTGGATTTTTGTTAAAATATGTTTTACTCATAGATAAGTGAATATTTCCCTTGAAGGAAGGGAGAATTCTGTTTGCATAGACTGGAAAGGTTTCAGCCCTGTCTCATCATGGAGCAACCCTAGAGTAGTGACTCCACATTTTATCCAGTTGGTAAGTGAGATATCATGGGATAGTTATGTAAGGGACTGTGTAGGGACTCTCGACGCCAGGCTAAGTGGGACTAACAAGCCTCGAGACCACTGCTTCCAATTGTGCAGAAGTAACTTTGAGCTTGGCAGTATGGACTTGATGGAGCTATGGGGCACAGAGGCTGTCCAGAGCAGGTGCTGGATGCACGCCTCCAACAAGGCCACACAACACCGATATACCACATGCCAAGACCGAGATTTTGTAGTACATCTTAACGTCCAACATACCAAGGCCTCCCCTGTGAGAAGGGATCCAGGATAATCTGCTTGCCACTCTGGGTGTTTTTTTCCCCCAAATGTGGGCATTGAATGTGGCTTGTATCTCATATAATATTTTGTTGGGTATCAACATTGGGAGGGTACGAAAAAGGTAAAGGACAAGGGGTAGCAACATAATTTGGATGGTATTTGCTTTAAAATACCCCTGCGTTTATGATCTGAGCCTATCCCTGTCAGGCTCTGAATCATGTGAGTTTGTTACATATACAGCTCTTTTTTCTAAGAATATCAAGTCCAGATATACTACACCATTGTTTCAATTTTATATTTTCCCTTTTAGGTTTTCTCGTTTTGCATACCCCTTTATACAAGGGTGAGTCCAGCAATTTAGAGTAGCGCTCCACTGGGTTTTGTTTGTTGTGACCCTTCTGTTCCACTTTCATTACCCCACTTTCTTGCATAATTTGGATGGTGTTGATTCGTCCCAGCCAGGATATTTCCCTATCCTTCCAAGTGTCCAGTTGCATTTTTAATTTATACATGAGGGGAATATGGATGTCTTTGAGTAAGTGGTATTGGGATTTTGTTAAATTTTATTATTTTAGAGATGATTTCCTACAGTCAAATGGGTATGTATTTTTGAGGCTTAGGAGTGTTGTGTGGGGGACACCTATTGGTAGTGCCTGGGTTTTGGTTGCATTATTCTTGTAGAAGGAAACATGGCCATAGCGTTCTAGAAGTGATAAGAGGGGTGATATAGCTTGTTCTGGATGGGTTAGAAATAGTTAAATGTCGTCTCCTATTGGTGTCATAAGACCCGTGATTGTGCAATGTGCTTTGATATGTCGGATAAGGGGCTTGAGACACAGGAAAAAATCAATGGGGAAAGGGGACAACCTTGGCATGTGGTTTGGTAATTGCAAAGGGTTTGGATAAAAACCCAGCGTTAAAAGCCTTTGCAGTGGGGGATAGATATAAAGTCATTAGGCTGTTGAGAAACATGTGGGAGATTCACATTTTTAATAATGTGGTTTGCATATACCTCCAGTGTAATGCCTTTTCGGTGTGTTGAATGCCTTTTCGGTGTGTAAGGCCAATACTACATCGGTTTGTTTGCTGGAGTGTGCCCAATTTATGAGGTTTAAAAAGTGTCTGGTGTTATCACTCACCTGCCTGTCAGCTATAAATCCTGCTTGTTCTACTGAGACTAGTTGGGGTAGGATTTGTTTTATTCTGGTCACCACTAGTTTAGCATATAGTTTGATATCTGCATTCAGCAAAGAGATTGGTTTTAGATTGGCGCATTCAGTGGGTGGCTTCGCTGGCTTAGGCAGGCTTACAACATACTCATCCAACATCTCCTGTGGCACTTAACCAGTCTGTTTAATAGTGTTGAACAGTCTGGTGAGGAAGGGGGTCAGCAAAGGCTTCATTTTCTGATAGTAGTAATTAGAAAACCCATCAGGGTTCATGTGAGATGTACGGGAGAGTAGAACTTATAGTCTTTCTCCTCTGGGTATGAACTACGCCAAGTATCATACAGGTCATGGATGTGGAGAAGGTTAGACACGGTCTTGCTTAGAGCCGTTGATAGTTTAGTTGGGCGTTTGTTGCTATCTCATATCACATCTAATGTAGGATCTAGGGTGCAATTGAAGTCCCCACACAGCATGATGGTCAAATTTCAGTGCGTTAACTTTTTTAAAGACTTTGCGTAAGAAAGATGCCTCTGCCTTGTTTGGGGCATAAATTAAGACTATCGTGATTTTATAGCCATTCAAGGTCCCTGCCAGAATCAGGATGCCTCATCAAAGATGCCTTTGTCTGTAACTGGGACGTCCTCTGGGGAGAACTGAGCATGGTCTGTCTCTGTGGGTCCATCAGAGGCTGGAGATTGCGTGCCATCGTTGCCATCTTGGATAATTTTGAGGCAATCTTTTTTGGTCTGGCGCATAGGATCGGATTTTAAGCTGTTTCGACTGTGCCATCGGCTTTCTGGGTTTCAAACCTCCCTTCCGTCCGCAACTTTTAGTGAGCGATTCAGGCAGTTATTTATGTGCTTTGGGCTTGATGGTCACAGAGCTCTTACTCCATACGTCTGGTCCCGCCGTCGGTTAGCCTCACCCCCTGATGTTTCTTCTTCTTAATTGTAATGTAACTTCCTTCTCCACACTGACTGCCAATCAACATGGCATCATCACATATACTACAGTGGCTGTACAGTATCTCTGATAACGTTCTATGAGCGCTTTCATACAAATAAAACACACATTTATTAAGTTTTATATTTAAACAAGTTTTAAAGCTGCATGCAAATTAAAAGATGCCATGCTACAGCTTACTTGTCTCATTAATTTCTGTATATCCTCTGAATCTTGCAGAGGGGCTTAAAATAGCTGCTTCCTCCCTTGCAATGGTGCCTGAGAGGCTCATTATGTACAGTGCTGCATTCTAGCAGCCTAGAAAGTGGGTATGAGGATTGATGTAATGTTTCATTTATATTGCAAGGCAGATATGTAGACTGCATTCGCAGTTTGCAAATACTTTGTAATATACCTAGTGTTAGCCAGTATTGTTACAAAAACATATTAACCCCTTAAGGACCAAACTTCTGGAATAAAAGGGAATCATGACGTGTCACACACGTCATGTGTCCTTAAGGGGTTAAATGCATTATATTTAAATAAATGGTGTTTAATTATATCACACATACAACATGTCAGTGGGTTTATGTTTACAATGGTTGATTTATGATTAACTGTATCTTGTATCATTGCAAATGGGCTACCAGTATGATGTAAAATGTGTTTAATATTACATATCAAGAGAGAGACATGGACTTAACTGGTAATACCAAAATAATACAACAGTGAAGGAAAGATATAGACACATACAATACACAACCAAGAATGAAGATTTTGAACCAATCGGCATTTGCAACTGAAACCTACTTTATAATGTTAATTTTCTAATTTAGATTTCAATTTAATATTGCTGGATAAACTTTCTAAAAAAAAATATATATATTTTTGTATAAACTTTTAAAATGATTATGAAAAATATAAAAAAATGTGTAATATTGTTATATATTGATTTTTTTTTAATGTATGATATATTTTGTGATATTTTGCTATTTTGAAAATAATCATTTTAAAAGTGTATCCAAGAACATTAAATCATTTGAAAAATATATTAAAAAAATATCAAATCAAAGTGTAAGGCCTTGATTTCTATAGAGTTCTGTAGATAAATAATTTGAAAAGTTTTAATCAAGGTCTAAAAGTAAATAAAACAGAAGGCAAAAAAAAAATAAAAGGCCAACAAAAAAAAAATGTGTCAAGCAATCACCGTATGAAAAGCTGTAAATATACACATGAACATTTCTTGTTCATTTTAATTACTTAGCAGAGTCTTCTCACCGTGGCATATAATACTGTTTGTTTTGTTTACATTTCTGGTTGTCTTTGTGACCACATGCAAGAAGATCCCAAACAGTGTATCATTTCCATAGACGTAAGTAATTGTAAACCTTCACAGCCCAGATCGAAAGGATTATGCTATAATAAGAACATATTCGGATTAAGGAAGATCTGACAGTCCTAATTAAAATCCTAGTTAACACAAGTGTTTGTTGGACACATAGTGAACACATTGGGTCACAGTTACAGTATTGTGATGTCCTCCACAGTTAAGGTCAGCTGGTAGTTGTACACATTTGTATGAAGCCATGATTTATTTATTTATGTATAGATATGATATCATATGATCAAATGCGAAAGTAATGTCAAAAATAGAATAAAAATAATAGAAAGGAAAGCACTGGATACATTGTACAGATATTATGTAGCAATGGACATTTCAAAGTATATCCCCTGCTGAAAGCATTTTACAAATAAATAATAATAATTCTATAAAAATTATGCTTTTTGCCTCCCTGTGTCCTCACAAGTCGGTATGTGCTATTGAAATCCACATTAAGGGTTATTACTTTTTTAACAACCTATGTTGTTTTGGATATTTAATCAGTTAAATAATACAAGCATCGATAACTTATTTTGAAACAGAATGGCTTGGCTCTTTTGAATACTCTCTGAGAGGTAGGGCTTCCACTTAAAGCTATTCGTCAAATATGGGGAAACACAAACAGGGGAAATCTGCTAACAGTTCCTCGTGGTGAGGCCATGAACCATGGGTTTAGGAAAGGGGGCTGGGGTAGGGGGGGTATTCTCCCCAAATCTGGTGTAGCTTTTGCAGATGATGTTTCACTGTTTAAAATATGAAAAGTATAAGTTGAAAGTTTTCTTTACAGATAGACTCACTTGTGATAATATATAATTTTGTTGGGCTAGGATTATTATGGAAGGCTGTCTCCCCAAGATTTTCTTTAGTTTTGATGAACTATCCAATGCTAATGCCCTATACTATAGGATGGCAGCTTGATGTTTAAGAACTGATCTTATGGCAGAAATGATTTACCCACGCAACAAGTGGGTACGGTGCCACGGGTCATCAAGTTATTATTTTGCCAATGATGGCCTATCTCCCCTTTCCAACAAGTACATTTGTCAAACTGTTAGTTTGTGCCCCCTGTGGCTCATATATGATGAAATGTTCGACCTAGACAAACACAAGCTAAAATTACTTGTATCATTCTGATGCAAACAATATGCAACCCTGGGTACACATAAATAATTTACTTGAAAGCTTCACTTCAAGTTATTTAACTTACTCTCTCAGTAGTAATGCCACTGTCTGGAGTGTCCACTCCACTTGCTCCCTCAGTCCTCTGCAAACTGCAGTCTCAGTCCACTCCACTTGCTCCCTAGTCCCTCTGCAATCTCCAGCCAGAGTAATGTGTGACTGCTCACTACACTCACTTCTACCCTCCTTCCATCCATGTCTCTCTCCCACCTTCCATCCATGTCTCTCTCTCACCTTCCATCTATGTCTCTCCCCCATGTCTCTCACACCCCTTCAATCCATGTCTCTGTCCCCCTCGCATCCATATCTCTCCCCATCTTTGTCTCTCTCCTCTTCCATCAAATCCAAATGTATCTCCCCTTCCATCCATGTCTCTCTCCCACCTTCCATCCATGTCTCTCTCCCACCTTCCATCCATGTCTCTCTCTCACCTTCCATCTATGTCTCTCCCCCATGTCTCTCACACCCCTTCAATCCATGTCTCTGTCCCCCTCGCATCCATATCTCTCCCCATCTTTGTCTCTCTCCTCTTCCATCAAATCCAAATGTATCTCCCCTTCCATCCATGTCTCTCTCCCACCTTCCATCCATGTCTCTCTCCCACCTTCCATCCATGTCTCTCTCCCACCTTCCATCTATGTCTCTTCCCCATGTCGCTCACACCCCTTCAATCCATGTCTCTGTCCCCCTCGCTTCCATATCTCTCCCCATCTATGTCTCTCTCCTCTTCCATCAAATCCAAATTTCTCTCCCCTTCTATCCATGTCTCTCCCCCATATTTCCCTCCCTGTCCATGTCTCTCTCCCCTCCATCCAAATTTATCTCCCCTTCCATCAATGTCTCTCCCCCATATTTCCCTTCCCCTTCCATGTCTCTCTCCCATCCCATCCAAATTTCTCTCCCCTTCCATCCATGTCTCTCCCCCATATTTCCCTCCCTGTCCATGTCTCTCTCCCCTCCCATCCATATTTCTCTCCCTCCAATCCATGTCTCTCCCCCATATTTCCCTCCCCATCCATGTCTCTCTCACCTTCCATCCATATTTCCCTCCCCTCTTCCATCCATGTCTCTTTCTCCTCTCTTCCATTCATATCTCTCCCTCCATGTCTCCCTCCCTACCCATTCCATCCATGTGTCTCCCCATCCATAACTCCCTCCCCCTTCTATTTATATCTCCTCCCCCCTTTCAATTCATATCTCCACCTTCCATGTCGCCCTTCCTACCCCTTTCATTTATAATCCCTCTCTTCTTCCATATTTTCAGGCAGCTGTTCCCTCACAGAGAGTGCGCCCAGGGCCGGCGCTTCCTATAAGGCGAACTAGGCATCCGCCTAGGGCGCCATATAGGAGGGGGCGCCCTGTGCCCCCATCGTCGGCCCTTTAAATGCTGCAGCCACCTGAGCGCTCTATAAAGAGCGCTCAGGCGGCTGCCGCACTGCCGCACTGCCTCACCTTACAGGGAGGGAGGGGGGGATAAGAGATTGCAGGGAGGGAGGGGAAAAGAAAAGATTACAGGGAGGGAGGGGGGAAGAAGAGATTACAGGGGGGGAAGAAGAGATTACAGGGAGGGAGGGGGTAAGAAGAGATTACGGGGGGAAGAAGAGATTACAGGGAGGGAGGGGGAAAATAAGAGATTACAGGGAGGGAGGGGGAAAGAAGAGATTACAGGGAGGGAGGGGGAAGAAGAAGAAGAGGGGGGAGGGGGGAGAAGAAGAGAAGATTACAGGGGAGACCACTAATGGAAAGGGGGGGAGAGGAGAGACCACTAATGGAAAGGGGGGGCAGAGGATAGCAGAGACCACTAAGGGGAGACGAGAGACCACTACTGGAAAGTCGGGGAGAAAAGGAGACCACTAAGGGAGGTGGGGGGGAGAAGAGTAGAGACCAATAAGGGACAGGGGAGGAGAGGAGAGACCACTAAGGGGCAGGGGAGATCTCTAAGGGACGGAAGGGAGAGCTCTATAGGACAGGGGGCAGGACAGGGAGCTCTTTCACACTACGCACACACACACACACACACACACACAATGCATCCCTATACATACTCAGAAACACACAATGGATCCCTACACACACAGAAACACAACATGCTTCCCTTACACACAGAGAAACACACAAAGCATCCATTACACACACACACAATGCAACCCTTACACATAAAGACAATGCATCCTTTGCACACATACACAGAAACACACAATGCATCCCTTACACACACATGCAAACACACATTGCTTCTCTTACACACACACAGAAACACAATGCATCTCTTACACACACTCAACGCACCCCTTACAGACACACACACTGCATCCCTTACATACACAGAAACACACTTTGCATCTCTTATGCATACAAACACAGTTTCACACAACACATCCCTTATACACAAACACACACTGCTTTCTATCCCTTACACAAAAACACACTGCTTCCACTACACACAAACACACTGTATCACCTACACAAACTGGTATCCCTATACACTACATTCCATAAGCACACACATTAGATCCTCTACGATAACACATCCCCTACACACTCCACTTCTTGTGAGCGAACATATAGGTGGACTTATGGGTGGACCTTATGGGCATACTCACCGTCAGGCCCTGGGGCCCAGACCTTGAGCTGTGTAAAGGGCCCCAAAAAATGGAGCTGCTTCCCGTTCTCCCAGAACATTGAATGTTGTGAGCACAGTTACAAACAGCCTCCAGAGATCCGGTTCTACACCAGACGAGTGGAGTAAGACTGCAGCCCGAGCCCATCACCATCCTCATCTGGTTGTAAGTAGGCAATCTAGTATATTATTAGTGACACTAATCTCTAATTGACCTCACAATAAAAGGGACAATTTAGTCCCCAGAACCACTGCAGCTTAATGAAGTGGTTCTGGTATCTATAGTTTGTCCCTGCAGGCTTTTTAATGTAAACACACACTGTGTGCAGCACTGGCGTTAGTTCATATGGCAGAGATCATATGGGTAGGGCATTGTGATGTCACTGGGGGGCGGCAAATCTTTCTTTTGCCTAGGGCAGCAAAAATCCTTGCACCGGCCCTGAGTGCGCCCAAAGTGAAGATAGCACTGCCTCTGCTGTGCCCTATAGCTAGATGGCATCCCTCCCTTCTTTTTTACCTGACATAGCAGAGGATGGAGGGCCTCTCACTCTCCGGAGGCACGCTGACAGCTGAGCTCAGATTAGTCATGTGACACCTGGCGCTCTTACGCAGTGTACAGTGTGTGCAGTTCTCTAATGGAGCCACATGTTGCAGGGGTCGCAGGGAGCGCAGACCGAGGAGGGCACAAAAATAACTTGTCAGTCTGACAAGTGATTTTTGCGCCCCCTTGACCGGCATCCATGATTGGCTGGGCTGCACAAACGTTCATTGTGGGCTGCATGCTGCCATAGGCCGCGAGTTTGACATGCTTGCCTTAGAGCCTTAGCAGTTAATATGCTGTGTACATCCACCCAGGATCGCTTCCTATCTGGAACCGGGGATAACTGCTGCTCTTCTGCCCCAGTCGCCGTAGCTTGACTGGGGTCCTTCTGGTGCTTTTCCACCCGATCAGGTTGTAGCTCTCCTTCCAGACAGGTACCATACTCTCTACCTATTCCAGTGCACTCCTTCTTCCAGGCAGGTACCCACCTCTACCTGCAATGTGATTTCTATTTTCTTTACAAAGACACTTGCGGCTCTCAGGCATAGTTCTCTTGATTTATCCCAGGACTAGAGGGAACATGCAGTTAGGGAACAGGTACAACAACTCTGTGGCTGGGATCCCTAAAAATTCACACAGAACACCGTTCCAAATGGAATTAACATACAATATTATAGTTTACTTGGGACTAGCCCATACTTTCATTACATAAACATTGCTGTGGCAAACATAATAAAATTCAAATAACCAAAACATGTCACAAATTATACAGGAAATTACAATAGCATAATAACATATTTATACAAGGATGGGGAAGACATAATTAACAGAATATGTCTCTCCTGGCTGCAGATTTAGCAATATGCAAATCTACCCGAATATGCAAATGATCAATCCTTGCTATTCAGGTAGTGCATACAGTGGTGGTTAGATCTTTGCAACCAACAGGTGGTGCTGTACAGGCTCCACAGCCAAATCTACCTAGTTGATTGCAAGCATTAGCAAGACAGGAGAACACACTTCTTTAACCCCAAACAACCACATTACACACACACCCTGCACCCACAATGGACACAGGGTGACTTAAACATAGGAATAGTCCAGGGTCCTACATAAAATGTTGTTATGAAACCCCAGGTGATGGTGACTACCGTCACACTCTGTTATAACCTTTTTTTTATGGATTCCTGGAGAGACCTTGCTTTTGTCAAAGAATCCAAAATGATTTGCACATACGGGAGTGCGGCATTTAAAGATGGCTCATGCAATAATCTTTACAACAAGCTGTAGTAGTTATAGTGCAAAGAGTACCCATTAAGTAGGTCCATTAGCAGGATATAATGGGGTTAATTTGCCCACTAATATGTTTGCCTATAAAATCATAAATACAGTTAAATGGTAATATCTTTAGAAATATATTTTCTCTGAAAATGTTTATAATTCATGAAGTTAATATTGTTAAAAATATATAAATAAATATATATATAAAATATATATGTTTTGATTAGTTGTGTGCAACTCATTGTCAACAGTTTGTTTACTCCCTGTATCACATAATAATTTAATTATTCTCAAACGATTTGCATTATAAAATTCGATAATAATCTATTTATGTTTTTTTTTTTTTAGTAGGTATGCAAATATGTTCCCAAATCTGATCTGCATGTCTCTATCCTTAGATGAACTCTCTGCAGCAGCAGGTTCGAAAAGTTTGTAGTTGCTATAGAAACACGCTTCTAGTAGTAAATGTTGCTAAAATTGAAAGCGGTGGAAAGGACACAATCCAGAAAACATGACAGATTAGATATGAAAGATGAATGCAGAATAGGAAGGATATAAAATCCCTAGTGCTAAAATGCTAACAATCATTTGGGTTAGCGGCTGTGTAATTGCTGTTGACAAGTTAATCAGTCGAATAAACACAGAAACATGTCTGCTATGTGTGTCTATTAATACATTTAAATAAATAGATAAAAGGTAAATATTACATATACAGATCTCTGAATTATTCGTTTCAAATTAGCGGGGGATTCTGTTAAAGCTATAGTCATCAAAATAACTTTAGCTTAATGAAGCAGTTTTGGTGTATAGATCATGTCCCTGCCGTCTCACTGCTCAATTCTCTGGCATTTAGGAATTGAATCACTTTGTTTATAAACCCTAGTCACACCTCCCTGCATGTGACTTGCACAGCCTTCCTAAACACTTCCTGTAAAGCGTCATCTACAGTTTATCCTTCCTTTATTGGAAGTTCTGTTTAATTTAGATTTTCGTATCCCCTGCTATGTTAATAGCTTGCTATACCCTGCAAGAGTCTCCTGTATGTGATTAAAGTTAAATTTACAGAGAAAGAGATACAATTGTTTAAGGTAAATTACATCTGATTGAAAGTGAAACCAGTTTTTTTGCATGCAGGCTGTCAATCAGAGCCAGGGGAGGTGTGACAAGGGCTGCATAAATAGAAACAAAGTGATTTAACTCCTAAATGGCAGTGAATTGAGCAGTGAAAACTGAGAAGCATGATCTATACCAGTGGTAGTCAACCTTTTTCTAACTACCGCCCACTAATGCATCTTTTTGGTTGAAAAAATTTCCTTACCGCCCACCAGTTTTCGCGCAAGTGCGGAATATTTTTTTCGAAAGGAGGGTGTTTTAAAAAAAAATAAATGTACGTACATTTATCTTTTTATTTGCAATTAATGCATGTTTATAATGTTTTTAACTTTATAAAAAGTTTAATGAGAAAACAATAAAGTAAATTGAAATTACCTTTACTAGTGATTAATGAGATCCTTGAGGTTGTAAGGAACAAACGAAGGTCTCCTCTTTCGGTGATATTCAGACGACTTCTCTGTTTGCGCATAATATGATTTCTCATCTGTGCGTCAGCTCCCCTCTTCTCCCTCCTCAATTCCCCTCCCCACCTTTTTTCCCCCTTTTTTTAACCTTCCTTATAGCAATGCCCAGTAGGAAGGCTGAGCTAGGTATCCCACTATAACAGACTGGCACACATACATACAGACATACAGACACACATACAGACATACAGACAGACAGGCACACACACACACACACACAAAGACATACATACAAAGACACATACACATACAGATAGACACAAGAAACAGACACACATACACACATATATACAGACAGACACACACACATACATACACACATATATACAGACAGACACACACACACGACACATACAAAGACACACACACACGACACATACAAAGACATACATACAAAGACACACACACACAAAGACATACATACAAAGACACACACACACACACAAGACATACATACAAAGACACACACACACAAGACATACATACAAAGACACACACACAAGACATACATACAAAGACACACACACACACACACACAAAACATACAAACACACACACACAAGACATGCATACAAAGACACACACACAACATACATACAAAGACAAGACACACATATATACAGACATACACACAGACACAAACAAGACATACATACAAAGACAAGACACATGTATACAGACATACACACACACAAGACACATACATAAGACACACACAGGACATACATACAAAGACAAGACACACATATATACAGACATACACACACACAAGACACATACATAAGACACACATACAGACACACACACAAGGCATACATACAAACACAAGACACATGTATACAGACATACACACAAGACACATACATAAGACACACATACACACACACACAAGACATACATACAAACACAAGACACATGTATACAGACATACACACAAGACACATACAAGACATACATACAAACACAAGACATGTATACAGACATACACACAAGACACATACATAAGACACACACAAGACATACATACAAAGACAAGACACATGTATACAGACATACACACACAAGACACTTACATAAGACACACACAAGACATACATACAGACACACACAAGACATACATACAAAGACACATACACAAACAAACACACATTATATTTAAGTCACCCTCCTGTTTCCTACCTTTAAGGTGCAGGAGGGTGACTTTCCCTGGGGTCCAGTGGTGGCTCAGGTGCATGGGAGTCAGAGTTCCCACTCTGACTCCCTCCTCCTCCTTCCTCCCGCGCGGCTCTCTGTATGCTGGGAGGAGTGACCGGGGAATCACTTCCTCCCAGCAGATTTGATGTCATCACAGGGGGCCCGGTCGCGCTGTTAAAGCGCCCAGCGCTGACCGGGCCCCCTCACAATCCACATCCATCGGGTGGCCCTGACAGCATGGGCCACCCGATGGACCCCTCCATATGCGGCCCCGGCGGTTTGCCGCCGGGGCCGCAAGTGGTGATGGCGGTACCCAGTCACAGTGGTACCGCCGGCTCGCGCGCGCCCGCCCGCCTGCCCAATTTATAAAAAAAAAATTGAAAATCCCTACCGCCCACCTGGAATCCTGAAACGCCCACTAGTGGGCGGTAGGGACCAGGTTGACGACCCATGATCTATACACTAAAACTGCTTCATTTTGCTGAAGATCTTTTTAGGTGACTATAGTGTTCCTTTAATATATATACAGTTTTACACAGTGACAGCCCTGAGCAATTGGATTACTTTATTGTCCAAAAGAGTCAGGTATAGATGATCAAATCTTATGATGCTGGTTTTGATGGTAACACTTACTCTGAATTTTGAAGTTTGTGAATCAGTTTGATGTGGATATTATGTTTTTTTTTTTTATTGCAGAAATTACAAATTATGAAATATAACAGGTCTTCCGATACTTTTCGAATGTTGAAATGTCGAAAAAAAATTAGCAATGAAACCTAAATACAAGTTTTACATCAAACTGCACTTGTGGTACAAAATAGAAATACAAATGGTCATTAAATGGTCAAATAAAATGTTTATAGGACTCCTGGCCATTTAGGAATGCAGATCCTGAAAATCTCTAGCAGAAGGTAAACATTCTGAATTTGGGGATTGGGTTTCTGATAAATCAGTTTCTCAGGCTGTGACGCTAAGTGAAGCTAAGTGAGGGGAGGTTATTATAATATATTTTGCAACACCACCCATACAATGCGATAGGTGAATCTTTTAGAGAATAAATTATTATGAGGATTTAAACAGATGCCTGGTGCTCTTTGCAGAATTAGATGGAGTGCAGGTTATTCAGGACTTTGTGTTATCAGAGAAGGCACAAAATAATACCTTACATCTCTGTGAGGGGTTAAGGGTCAGGATATATAGCCAGGACTATTTATTAAAGTGAGAATTGTTCAACTGGAAGCTTAACTGGCAGCATAGTTGAATTTAATATTTTTTCCAGAACAACAATGTTGGCCTTAAATTTGGAATTCACTTAAAATTCCTGACAATGATCATGTAAATAAACCTGAGTGGAGGTCGCTCCTTCCTTTCATCACAGTAGAGCAATTGTCGAACAATTCCCAATCCCCCTGGCTAACATGCTGTGCCCATTTCTCTATGGAATTCTGATCCCCAGTCTTGTTTGACAGTTCCAACATCTAGTTCTACATATAGATGCTGAGCCCCCCACCTCTCTGACCTTAATACCCAATTCTATGGTTATAACGGCTACCTGTAACTCATGCCTTCATTCTACCATTCCCAAAACTGACACGAGAGTCCTTAAAATACTGAATGATAATAAAAAGGTACAATATCTGAACATTTTTTTAAATGTAATATTTTTCATAAAATATAAAATGATTATACCTGTATTTCTTTACCAAAAACCACTCATTTGTTAAAGCTTTTAGTGTGAACAAATGTTCTGTATTCCCTGCATATCTTTAGAAAATGCCATTAAATCCACTAATGTATAAAACTGCAGTTTTGCTAAATTTAAATAGCACCTTAAATAAAGAACGCAGGCAGAAGTTTCCTTCCATTTTGTTAATTTAAATTAAACTTTTGTCCTTTAGGTTTTGCTAAATTAAAAACTTTTCTACACACCCAACAGATACAAACTCTCCTTATTTTTCTAATCTTACTAAATAATTTTATTTTTAGGAGTTACATTGTTCTGTTTCAAACTGCAAACGAATTTCTTTCAGTGTAGCATGGTTTGATTTTAGCAGTTTCAATGCAATTTACAACTGGTGTGCGACCTATCAAACCCAAAGGAAATATAAAAATTGTAGCATTCGGTGCCTCCCACAAAAAAAAAACTACTAAAATACTCTGATTCTATTTTAAATTACTTACATGTTGTCTCCCACAAAAAAACACCTAGAATTCTTTAGATTAACATTTTATCACATGACGTTGTCACCTTGACCCATATAACAATCCAAGCATTGGTATAAAAGGCTGTATTTCGCTGTATCCTTGGTATGAGACCCTGTATAAAGATGGTGTTAGAAACATGAAAAAGTGATATTTAGTGTAGCATTCTGGTGTACAAATTGTGGTAACATTATCTTCCAGAGATGATTTGCCTGAAGATTATTTCTTGAGGTTTTGTGCCCAAGTCAGGCCTGGATTTATGCCAGGTGTCAGTAGGCACAAAATACTAAGACACTCTCTGCTCCCCCCACAAAAGACAATGCAGATAAGGTAAACATTACAGGCATTAAACATCCAAAAAAACAAATATCCATATCAGATAATGGCACTTTAAAGTTAGAGTGAGGTTGAATGTAGTATTGGGGTACAGGGGTTGTTTAGGATTATTGAGTTAAGAGTTAGACTTGGGTTACATTTAGTATTGGGGTGCAGGGGTTGTTTAGGATTATTGAGTTAAGAGTCAGACTTGGATTCCATTTAGTATTGGGGTACAGGGGTTGTTTAGGATTATTGAGTTAAGAGTTAGACTTGGATTAAATTTAGTATTGGGGTACAGGGGTTGTTTAGGATTATTGAGTTAAGAGTTAGACTTGGATTACATTTATTATTGGGGTACAGGGGTTGTTTAGGATTATTGAGTTAAGAGTTAGACTTGGATTAAATTTAGTATGGGGGTACAGGGGTTGTTTAGGACAAACTCTCGTATGTGCAGCGTGTCAGTGGGAAATATTGCACATACAGACTTCAGGCACCTTGACCACTTCAAATCACTGAAGTGGCTATGGTGCGTAGAGTAACCCTTTTGGATTTTCTTTTGGATGCAATAATAAAAGCATCACTAAGAGGTAAAGTTCCCATTATTTTTTCAGCCCATCCATTTAATATTAAGGATGGGATTTTATTCATTTTTGTGATATTCAGCTCAGGGCTAGCTAGCAGCACTTTGTGGCACTCAGTAGATGTAAGTAACACTCACATTTCAGTAGTAGTGCTAGTAGTTAATCATGTGTGCTGGGTATAATGAATACACTTAGTATGAAACATGTCAAGCTGTATGTACTTCTCTTCCGCATTCACCCTGCACTCTGCTGGATTTTAATAAACCATATTTACTTTTATAACCGTGTACTTCTGTGGATTTCACCATTTACTGCGCTTGTCCCATCTTTGTTGTTCTGGATCGATGGTTCCCTGGTAACTTGCGTCAGCATACACGTCTAATGGATCTATAGGAGTGTGAGAAGTTTTGATGGATTGCACCCCAATACCTCATGTCCATGAGATCTTATATGATCCCAAATTGACCATTTCAACTGAGCTGCAATGGACCCCACGCTAGATGTATTAAAATAACAGTAACTTTAATGGTTCCTTCATTGTGGATGGTTTTTCAAGACAATGCTATATATGTTCCTTTCTCGGTTTAGTTTAAATAAAACTCTTATCTTAATGTAATTGGATAGAGGGTTGTTGGAGGAAGCAGATGCATAAGTGGTGGTGTTTCGTCCCAGACTGCTCCTTTGGATCCATTTGTCTACAGAAATCTCTAGAGATAAGACGGAGAGCAGCTCATGTTCATCCTGCAAAGCTAAACCTTTCTAAAACAGTTATCAATGAGATCAGGTGCTGCCCTATATCTGGGTGCAGTACTGCAATGTTCCAAACAAAACCAGCAGGAATATTTACGAAAGTTAGAATGATCAGCTTTAAATTAGAAATTCACTTGAAACCTCAACTATTTCTCACTTAGTAGATAATCCTTAGTCCACTAAGCTGCTGAACTTTAGACCTGACACAGTTACTTGCCGTATAGACAATTTCATGAAGCATACATATACTTAAGCTTCTTATAAGTCTGTTTTACGTAAGATGAATAATTGGATTTATTTTTATGCGAAGCACAATTTTCTCACTGCTACGTACTATTCAGCGTATAAAACTACCATATTCAATTTACAGAAACGGACAACAACCGTAAGGCATGCAACTCCCCTTACCCTGAGCTAGCCTTTCACTGCATTAGCACTGCGTTACTAGCCGACACATTGCCGAATAGTTCAATTACATAACACGCTAAGACGCTGTTGAATTTGCTGAGCACAGCCAATATTTAATCCATGACCCCTTCCATTAAACACAGCTTACTCATTTCCATTTACTATGCATTGCACACATAACACAGTGATCTAAGCACAGCTTTAATTATAGTGTATTGCTGTACATATTGACAGACCATGACAAACCTGTACAGTGCAGCCAGGTTTCAAAGAAATTAAACTGAAATTGTATGTGTTCTGTGCGCGTTTTATTCTGAATTGTGTTTATGAACATTGTTACTGTCCGAGCAATAACAGAAACAATATTTTCTTTTTGTATATATTCATTGATCAGCGCATTCTAAGTGTCTTGTGCCCACCACAACATAAAAGGTAAATATATCTTTCCTTCTGGATGAATGCAGCAAATCGTGATTGGCTTTACCACCTAAGGGTCAGGAGTTCGGTGTACTTGCCAAGATCTGGATGTCAGGTCACACAGTTCATACCGTGTATGTGAAGGCGCGTATGGAGACGTAATGGACGCACTCTCAAGACTGAATCCAAGGGGGATCTGCAGAACAAACAGCACAGGAAAAGGTAGAGACATAAATTAAATAAAAAAATAAATATGAAGAAGCTACTTTCTATGGATGTGTCTTTTGTACTTGTAGTCTCTTTCCTGAAGTAGTTTTACTCATTGCTTAGGATGAGTGCCGTCAGCCATATATTGGCCACTGGTTTATACATAGCCCAGTTTGCTGCTTACTGAATAGGTCTTTGCTACGGTCTCATATGTGAGTTCTGTAGCTCTGTATCCTCAGGAGAGACATTTTTCAGACCATGTTGTACATGTTGCATGCAGAGACTGCTTGCAAACCTGGACAAAACTGGCAACTAAATATATCCAAACCAGCGGTGTCCTGCAAGTTGTCATGGCAGGATCCAGGGGGTTCTGCAGCAGACTCCCTCACTGGTGGGAGCACTCTCATCAGGCACACATACTGACACCGGTCATAGCACAGTCATATAAAGGTACTGCCTTTGAGTATGATGCAAACATGTGTGCGACATCACGCACGCATGTTCCAAGGTCATGTGATTGCGAATAGTGAATCACAGACCTCTAAAGGCTACTTAAATTTAATGTACTCCAAACTTCAGATTGTCCTGTTTTTAAGATTTTTATTTTCAATCTGGCAATTCTAAGGTCTAGTAATACATTTTTGGATTTTCTGCTGTATTAGCTTAATTAGGTGCTGCGTGTTGGGTATCTGTCAGTCTTGACACAGTCTAACAAGCTGAAGTGGTTGTGGGGCTTAGAGAAGCCCTCTAATGTTATGTAAACAGCTGCAAATACACACACACTAAAAAAAAACTAACACAGAAATAAATGTATTACAATAAATGACTACACCTCCCTCAACTAACTAATGAGTTAATAATCATGACTTCTACAGAACTTCCAGAGTAAAGTGATCGTAAATCCAACCTTTGAACTTCCCGTTATAAAGCACTTATAAACATTGTAGTAATTTTATACTTTGTAAACACAGTAATGGTTTCCAGAAAGTGTTCAGTTTTTAACAAATGATTAACTAACTAAAAGAGATGAGTGTCGATTGCTTTCTAAGATTCAGTAATATTGTTTTACAGCATGTAGCAAACAAATTAATAGATGTATCAAGACCTCTCACTGTTATATTGGGGCTCCCCTTATAGTAATAACAGGGCCCCAGAGCGACTATTGCCCTAGGGTCCCCCCAGGCATCTTCCCTCCCCCCCACCCCTCCATTTGTATAATATAACACATACAGTTACAAACACTGAAACAAATACAGACACACACTGACACACATGAGGATACACAGATACACATACAGACAGCTACACGTATAGACACACATGCAGATGCACATACACAGCATGGAATTCATACAAATACAAACAGTGACACACATACAAATACATAGAGGCACATACAGACACATGTGCAGAAAAACAGATACACATACAGATACACATACAGACACACATACAGACACACATGCAGACACAGATTCACGTAGAGACATACAGATACACATGCAGACACATATGCAGATACACATACAGACACATATTCAGACAAACAGATACACATACAAAAACACAAAACACACAGACACACAGTCAAATACACATATAGACACACATGCAGATACACAGACACACTTAATGGCAAACATTCAGATATACAGAATGACACACATACAGATATAAACAGTGAAACACATACAGATACATAGGGGCACACGCTGACTGACTGACATGCAAACAGATACACATACAGACATACAGATACCCACACAGACAATAAGATACACATACAGACCCACATGCAGACACAAATACACAAAGAGATACACATACAGAAACACATGCAGACACACACTTACACATACATTCATACAGACACACACACATATATAGGCACAAATGCAGGCACAGACACACACACACACATACAGATACAGACATTCACATACACACACACACACACACATGCAAACTGTTAAAATGGTAGCCACTCCCCTGTTTCCTACCTATTAGGTGCAGGAGGATGACTTCCCTGGGGTCCAGAGCTGGCTCAGGCTGATGGGAGTCAGAGCTCCAACACTGACTCTCTCCTCTCCTTCCCCAGTGCTCTCCTCCCACGCGGCTCTGGGTAATCTCTGAGCACACACATAAGAGAGAATAGCACAGTCGTTCATTTGATACATGTACATTTACAGAGGAAGAGGTTCTATTTCAACTGTCAAAAGTAAAGACAAATAAGTCAATGGGACCTGATGGAATACACCCAAAGTTATTAAAAGAGCTTAGTGGTGTACTAGCAAAACCATTAACAGATTTATTTAACCAATCATTGTTAACAGGAGTAGTCCCAGAAGATTGGAAGTTAATGAATGTTGTGCCCATTCACAAGAAAGGTAGTAGGGAGGAGTCGAGGACTATAGGCCAGTAAGCCTTCAGTAGTGGAGAAAGTGATGAAAACCATGTTAAAGGATAGGATTGTTGAACATCTAAAAACACATGGATTTCAGAGACAACATGAGTTTACTTCAGGGAGATCATACCAAACTAATCTTATTGATTTGTTTTGATTGGGTACTAAAATAATAGATCTGGGTGGTACAGTAGACATTGCTTACCTTGATTTCAGTAAGGCTTTTGACACTGTTGCACATAGAAGGCTTATCAATAAATGGCAATCTTTAAGTTTGGATTTCAATATTGTTGAATGGGTAAGACAGTGGCTGAGTGACAGGCAACAGAGGGTTGTAGTCAATGGAGTATATTCGAAGCATAGGCTTGTCACCAGTGGGGTACCTCAGGGATCTGTACTTGGACCCATTCTCTTTAATATTTTTATTAGTGTAGCGGATTGGTACCGGGCTGTCCCACAACATGTATGAGAATGTGTATTTGGTCATATTGCTGGTTTAATGTGTGTGAACATGTATAGAAATCATGGTATCCGGTTATATTGACAGTTGAATGTATGTAAAGAACTGTATTCCTCTGGTTGTTCGGTAGAATCATTCAAATAAAACAAGGGAATGAAACTACCGAACAACCAGACCACCCTGTGTAAAGTGTGCCTATAATTACCGTTTGCAACAATGTTGCAAACGGGTAATTACCTATTCATGCAGTGTGGTCTTTGTTCTCTGGGTGGCCGCCATTCGGGATGCGAACACGTGGCGGCGGCCATCTTGGACTGCCGAACAGCGGTGTTTTGCCGTCGAGTGTCTGGAACCGAAATCGGACACTTGACTAGGCAAACACCGCTGAGACCTCCAGACTCCTAATACTTCGTGGGGAAACTACCGAAAGGCCCGCTGTTCGGTAGAAAGAACCCCACAAACTAGGGGATTCATCCGAATCCCCGTCAGGCCACTTAACAGTAATATTTCACCCCTTTGCATTCGCCTGTTTGTGACCGACCGCAGGGCCAGAATACATGGAACTGTTTTCGGATACTTTACCTCTGCGGTCGGTCCAAACTTCAAAGTCCCATAACTCCCGAACGCTTTATCCGAATGGGCTAATTTTAAAGTATGTTGGTCCCCCAGAATAGAGCTATCTGGGGATGTTGGATTTGTGGATGTACCCCAAGTATTTAGGGTACATCCAAAACTCGGGGAAAACTGTGTACACGATAAGGGGATTATGATGCTAGAGGAGGGGAGGAGATCTGTGGGAGGTTACTGCTTGTAGATTGGATAATGTCTTAAGTGATAGAACCTCCTCCCTTGCATGGGAGAGGGCTTTATAAGGAGCTGTGAAATAAAGCCAGTCAGTTCTACTCCTGAAACTGTGTGTCGTCCAGTTATTGGGATTGCGATGGGGATATTGCTGTATTACTCTACCTGCTGGAAACCTTGCCTGTGGACTTAACATCACCTTGTTCCTGAGCCTCACTGGGATCTCTAGTGGAGAATAGCTGTGCAAGATCGGCTCTCCGCTACATTGGTTGGCAGCGCTGGGATCCAAACTCACAGAGGAACAAGCGTAAATGGAGTACGGATGGAGATTGATTTTTCTGCGCTAAAACGCTCCACGCTAAAGGACCTCCTAGAGGCAAGGGGTATACAAGCCAGCAATAAGAAGAAAGCGGTACTTGTTACAGAACTCATGGCAGAGTACAGAATGGAGGGCGATTCAGCTCCGGCACAGAGGGAGCCGGGAGGAACACCACAAGGATCGGAATTCCAGAGGCAGGTTCAGTTCAGGCTATCCCTTTATGGGGAAAACCCCCCAGCAGAAGTTATTACCAGGACAATGTCCGAAGTACAGGAATTCGTCCTAAGGACACAGGCGACAACCGTTCCAGAACAAAGCTCTGCAAGTAGTGTGCCACAGGAAGGTAAGCCTAAAATACCGTACCAGGCTTTTAAAACATATGTGGAGGCAGAGGAAGATATAGACGCTTTCCTGCAAGACTTTGAGAGACTGTGCGCACTGCATAAAATTAACGCAGAGGACTGGGTACCTATTTTGGCCGGAAGGTTAACCGGGAGGGCAGCAGAGGCATATCGGACTGTACCTAATGACGAGATAAGGAATTACAGTAAAGTGAAAGAAATTATACTCGCCAGGTATGCTATAACACCCGAGGCATACCGGCGGAGATTCCGGGATCTAAAGAAAGCAGAGAAGGACTCGCACGCAGAGTGGGCATGCTGATTACAGGGGGCAGCACTCGGGTGGGTGCAAGCTAGCAAGGCACGTTCTATGGAGGATGTAATACAGATGTTGCTGATGGAGCAGTTCTATGAGGGAATACCCAGTGAGGTCCAGGAATGGGTAAGAGACAGAAACCCTACTTCCCTCACAGAGGCTGCTAGAAAAGCGGATGACTACCTGGATGCACGCAGGCCACAAAAACCTGCAGCTCCAAAAGCAACCTTTAAAACATTCGGGGGAACCGCCTACACCCCAGCTCCACCGAGACCACTACCACCACCACCACCGCCCGCTGCACAGCCCCGGTTCCGACAACCCACCGCTGGCCCCTGTCATCACTGCCAGAAGTGGGGACATTATAAAAGGGAATGCCCACAGCTGCGGGACCGTTCCACCTGGATTCGTCCAGGCCCACCTCCACCCAGGGCGGCCGCAGCCCACCACTACCAGGACCTAGTTGCCACCCCGTATGGTTCCGCAGCCCCCATTACCACTGTGGAACAATGGGAGGTACTACACGAGGCAGATCCTGTCCAGGCCAATGTGGACAATCTACGGCACCATCGACAGACCGTATATCTGAATGGTACAGCAGTCCGGGGGTTAAGAGATTCGGGAGCCACCATCACGTTGGTACAAAGCCACCTGATTTCAGATCAGGCAAAACTAAACAAAACTGTTGCCGTCCGGGTAGCTGGGGGAGCAGTGTACCGGCTACCTACAGCAAGGGTACATTTACATTGGGGAGCGGGGGCAGGGGAAGTGGAGGTGGGGTTGATGCCGCATCTACCGGCGGAGGTTTTATTGGGGAACGATCTGGGGAGGCTCACGTCTGCTTTTGAGCCCCAGTCGCCCACCACAGGGGAGGTCAACCCTGTAGTCACCCGACAACAGGCCCGCACACAGGACCACAACACACTGCCGGAGGTCCAGGTAAGCAACCCTACTCCCCCTCTAGAATGTGTCCCCTGGGCCCCCCCTAATGAATTTGTAGCGGAAGTTGCAACAGACCCCACGCTTCAGGTGTATAGGGACAAGGTTGTCACGGGTCTCCCCGGGGCGGAGGGAGAGAGGTTTATCTGGGATAAACAACTTTTGTACAGGGAAACAAACAAGCAGATTACGGGGTCAGACCCGATAGCGAGGAGACAATTAGTGGTACCGCAGCGGTACCGGGCTGAATTACTCCGGATAGCGCATGATATTCTGCTATCCGGACATCTAGGGGTTAGTCGCACCAGGTACAGACTAACCCAGAGTTTCTTCTGGCCAGGGATTAGCCAAGAAGTACGCAGGTATTGCACGACTTGCGATACCTGCCAGAGAGTGGGAAAAAGGGGAGATCGCAGGAAAGCTAAACTTCACCCCTTACCCATAATAGAGGAACCTTTTAGCCGAATAGCGGTGGATCTGATAGGCCCCCTCAATAAAGTTAGCCCGTCAGGAAAAAGGTATATTTTAACGGTAGTAGATTATGCCACCAGGTATCCAGAGGCAGTGGCTCTGACCAACATCCACGCGGAAACGGTCGCGGATGCCCTCATGCGGATATTCTCCCGGATGGGATTACCCAGGGAGATTATCTCGGATCAGGGTACCCAGTTTACCGCAGAGTTCACCCAACACCTCTGGAGGATCTGTGGCATTAAGCCTATTATCAGTGCCCCTTACCACCCCCAGACGAACGGGCTCTGCGAACGATTCAATGGCACCTTGAAGCAGATGCTCCGAACCTTCGCAGAGACCCACAAGGACTGGGAACGATTCCTACCGCACCTCCTATTCGCATACCGGGAGGTGCCGCAGGAATCCACAGGGTTCTCCCCATTTGAATTATTGTTTGGGAGGAGGGTCCGAGGCCCATTAGATCTTATTAGAGAGCATTGGGAGGGAGACCGGAGCACAGATGGCACCCCCATCATACCATATGTGTTGGCCTTTCGGGACCGCCTAGAGGCGCTGACCAAGACGGTAAGGGAAAACCTTCAGGAGGCCCAGACCCGCCAGCGCACATGGTATGATCGGGGGGCCAGGGACCGTAGCTTTCAGGTCGGGCAGAAAGTACTAATTTTAAAACCTGTCCGACATGATAAGCTACAGGCCGCCTGGCAGGGCCCATATAAGGTGGTGGAGCAAAGATGTGACACCACCTATATTATCGGCCCCTGCACAGGGACTGGGGGGCGACGCATGCTCCATGTGAACATGCTGAAACCCTACCACGAGCGTACTGAGGAGGTAACCGCCATATGTGCCCCTAACACGGAAGAGTTTGACAGCTTACCCCTCCCCGATTTGCTGCGGGATGGGCAGTTGTCCGGGGATTTAGGGGAGGTTGCGCTGGGAGATCGGCTGAGCCCACAGGAGCGGATCGAGGTACAGCAACTATTAGAAGAGAAACGCGACACGTTCTCTAATGTACCTGGATACACGCCTCTGGCAACTCACCGGGTCGAGACCCCAGGGCAACTACCCATGCGCCAGATGCCATACCGCATCCCAGAAGCGGTACGGGCAAACATGCGTAAGGAGATCGACGAAATGCTCCAACTGGGGGTGATTGAACCCTCAGACAGTCCTTGGGCATCTCCTGTAGTCCTCGTACCAAAGCGAGACGGTACGACCCGCTTCTGCGTGGACTATAGGAGATTGAACGAGAAGACTGTATCCGACGCCTATCCGATGCCCCGGATAGACGAGTTACTGGACAGAATGGCCAGGGGTCAATACCTCACCACTATTGACTTGTGTAAAGGGTATTGGCAAATCCCCCTGGCCCCAGACGCCATCCCAAAGTCGGCCTTTGTCACCCCATTTGGCTTGTACCAGTTTAAGGTCATGCCATTTGGGATGAAAAACGCCCCAGCCACCTTCCAAAGGATGGTGGATCGACTCCTGGATGGATTTCAGGACTATACCTGTGCCTACCTGGACGATATTGCCATTTTTAGCAATACGTGGCAGGAACATTTAGCTCACATAGGAGCTGTGCTAGATAGGATAAGGGAAGCAGGTTTGACCTTGAAGCCGGCCAAGTGTAGTATCGGAATGGCTGAGGTACAATACCTGGGACATAGAGTAGGGTGCGGTAAACAGAAACCCGAACCCGCCAAAGTAGAGGCTGTAGCCCAGTGGCCCACCCCTAGGACTAAGACCCAGGTTTTAGCGTTTCTAGGGACAGCAGGGTATTACAGGAAGTTTGTTCCCAATTATAGCGCCCTGGCCAAACCCCTCACTGACCTGACCCGTAAGAACCTTCCCCGCCAAGTAAACTGGACCCCGGAGTGTGAGCAGGCATTCCAACAATTGAAAAATGCACTGATAAATGCCCCTGTCTTGGCAGCTCCCAATCCAACTAAACGTTTTCTTGTTCACACAGACGCTTCTATGTTTGGATTGGGGGCAGTACTGAGTCAAGTCGGGGCCGATGGCGGAGAACATCCAGTGGCTTACATCAGTCGCAAACTGTTACCTCGAGAAGTAAGCTACGCCGCCATCGAAAAGGAATGCCTGGCTGTGGTGTGGGCCCTAAAGAAACTGCAACCCTATTTATATGGACAGCCCTTTTCCTTGCTCACGGATCACAACCCGTTAGTCTGGCTGAACCGGGTGGCTGGAGACAACGCCAGGCTGCTGCGCTGGAGTTTGGCGCTACAGCCTTTTGACTTTAATATCCAGTACCGGCCGGGTAAGCAGAATGGAAATGCTGACGGGTTGTCAAGACAAACTGACTTAGAGAAATGATCCGTGAGCCCCCGGACATCCCCAAGCCGATCCGTGTTGGATCAGACTGTGTATGCCGGCTTGTGGGCAAGGGGGAGCAGTGTAGCGGATTGGTACCGGGCTGTCCCACAACATGTATGAGAATAAGTGTATTTGGTCATATTGCTGGTTTAATGTGTGTGAACATGTATAGAAATCATGGTATCCGGTTATATTGACAGTTGAATGTATGTAAAGAACTGTATTCCTCTGGTTGTTCGGTAGAATCATTCAAATAAAACAAGGGAATGAAACTACCGAACAACCAGACCACCCTGTGTAAAGTGTGCCTTCAATTACCGTTTGCAACAATGTTGCAAACGGGTAATTACCTATTCATGCAGTGTGGTCTTTGTTCTCTGGGTGGCCGCCATTCGGGATGCGAACACGTGGCGGCGGCCATCTTGGACTGCCGAACAGCGGTGTTTTGCCGTCGAGTGTCTGGAACCGAAATCGGACACTTGACTAGGCAAACACCGCTGAGACCTCCAGACTCCTAATACTTCGTGGGGAAACTACCGAACGGCCCGCCGTTCGGTAGAAAGAACCCCACAAACTAGGGGATTCATCCGAATCCCCGTCAGGCCACTTAACAGTAATATTTCACCCCTTTGCATTCGCCTGTTTGTGACCGACCGCAGGGCCAGAATACATGGAACTGTTTTCGGATACTTTACCTCTGCGGTCGGTCCAAACTTCAAAGTCCCATAACTCCCGAACGCTTTATCCGAATGGGCTAATTTTAAAGTATGTTGGTCCCCCAGAATAGAGCTATCTGGGGATGTTGGATTTGTGGATGTACCCCAAGTATTTAGGGTACATCCAAAACTCGGGGAAAACTGTGTACACGATAAGGGGATTATGATGCTAGAGGAGGGGAGGAGATCTGTGGGAGGTTACTGCTTGTAGATTGGATAATGTCTTAAGTGATAGAACCTCCTCCCTTGCATGGGAGAGGGCTTTATAAGGAGCTGTGAAATAAAGCCAGTCAGTTCTACTCCTGAAACTGTGTGTCGTCCAGTTATTGGGATTGCGATGGGGATATTGCTGTATTACTCTACCTGCTGGAAACCTTGCCTGTGGACTTAACATCACCTTGTTCCTGAGCCTCACTGGGATCTCTAGTGGAGAATAGCTGTGCAAGATCGGCTCTCCGCTACAATTAGTGATATTGCAGAAGGTCTTGATGGTAAGGTGTGTCTTTTTGCTGATGGTACTAAAATTTGCAACAGGGTTGATGTTCCAGGAGGGATTAGCCAAATGGCTAATGATTTAGGTAAACTAGAAAAATGGTCAGAGTTGTAGCAACTGACATTTAATGTGGATAAGTGCAAGATAATGCATCTTGGACGTAAAAACCCAAGGGCAGAGTACAGAATATTTGATAGAGTCCTAACCTCAACATCTGAGGAAAGGGATTTAGGGGTGATTATTTCTGATGACTTAAAGGTAGGCAGACAATGTAACAGAGCAGCAGGAAATGCTAGCAGAATGCTTGGTTGTATAGGGAGAGGTATTAGCACTTCATTGGTCCGGTGGAAACTTCTCCTCAGCTGTTCAGAGGTATTTTTCCATATTCAATTACAAAAAACCCGCGTTCGGATCCATGAAACTAATTGAATACGGAAAAATACCTCTGAACAGCTGAGGAGAAGTTTCCACCGGACCAATGAAGTGTAAGAAACAAGAAGACGCCCATGTATTCCAATATGGACACAGGGAGTAGCCCTATATATTTGGGACTGAAGGGATGGGGAATTAGGCTGCTTTTTATGTTTGTCATTATTCTGTGCTGATTATTTTACTTTATGGTCCCTGAGGAAGTTCACATATAGTGAACGAAACGCGTAGGACCTCTTGACAATTTACATCTTATTTTATATTTTATTTTATTAATTGTTTGGTGGTATTTTTTCCACCTTATTAATAAAGCTGCTATTTTTTTCATCATTTCTGGAGTCCTGCATTGTGTATCCATCGGTGAACTACAGAAGGGATAATTTGGCCCCCCATTGCTATCCGGGGAGGCACCCTAGAGCTTAATTTTTCACGAAATCCTCTGAGTGCATTACATTTATGCGATTTTTTATGCCTTTTTTTAAACTGTATCACACTATGTATGTGTTTTGTTTGTTGTAGATTTGCAGCCATATCCCAAACTTCTCTGTTATCTTATATTTCTGCTGTGTAAAGGTCATCTTTTCTGGGTAGTGACCTGGGAGGCTGCCACATTGTATCTTTTGAGATAAGTATTAATTTATATTGTTTTTCTATTTCTGTTATACCCAGCAGCTCTATAGCTCAGGTTATTGAGGGATGGGGGGAAAGGCAGCAGGGACACATGGGGACACTAGGGGACACTGAGACACTAGGGGACATGTGGGTACACTGAGGCACTATGGGACACAGACACTAGGGGACACTGAGACACTAGGACACATGGGGACACAGACACTGGGAGACCTGGGAACACTGAGACACATGTGGACACTGGAAAACATGGGAACACTGAGACACTAGGGGACACTGAGACACTAGGGGACACTGGGACACATGGGGATGCTGAGACACATGGGGACACTGTGAGACATAGGGACATTGGGAGACACTGAGACATTGGGACACGGAGACACTATGTCCCCATGTCTCCCAGTGTCCCCATGTCCCCCAGCCAGTGTCCCTAGTGTCTCAGTGTCCCCAAGTCTCCCAGTATCTGTGTCCCATGTCTCTCAGTGTGCCTTGTGTCCCCATGTGTCCCTATATGTCCCAGTGTCCCCATGTCTATGCCCACAACTGTTCCCATGTCTCCCAATGTCCCCATGTGTCTGTCTCCCAGCCAGTGTCCTCTAGTCTCCCAGTGTCCCCTAGTCTCCCAGTGTCTGTGTTCCCATGTCTCTGTGTCCCTAGTGTCTTAGTGTCCCCAAATGTTTCAGTGTCCCCATGTCTCCCAGTGTCTGTGTTCCTCGTGCCTAGTGTCCCCATGTCTGCCAGTGTCCCTATATGTCCCAGTGTCCCCATGTCTATGTCGACAACTGTCCCCATGTTTCCCAGTGTCCTCAAGTGTCTGTCTCCCAGCCAGTGTCCCCTAGTCTCCCAGTGTCTGTGTTCCCATGTCTTAGTATCCCCAAATGTTTCAGTGTCCCCATGTCTCCCAGTGTCTGTGTCCTTAGTGTCTCAGTGTCCCCATTTCTCACAGTTTCCCTAAATGTCCCAGTGTCCCCATGTCTCCCAGTGTCCCCATGTCTCAGTGTCCCCATGTCTCTCAGTGTCCCTGGGTCTCTCCGTGTTCCCATGTCTCACAGTGTCCCCAGTATCCTAGTGACATGGGGACACACTGAGACATTGGGACACTGAGACACTGGGAGACTAGGGGACTGGGCGACATGGGGACACTGACACTGTGACACATAGGGAGACACTGGGTGACTTGCGAGACTGAGACACTGGGAGACAGGGAGACACTGGGAGCAATCCATCTATACAGCAGAATAAAACTGTGAGTAGTGTGTTGGTGATTTTACAGAATTTTCTCTGATGTCACTCCTTGTGATTTACATCATGTGATGTCACGCATAACTAATTAATTATACAAATAATTAAGGCTGGTATTTTTTTCCAAGAAAGGTGGCAACCCTAACTACTCTTCACATACTCTTGCTTAAAGGAGCACTATAGGGTCAGGAACACAATCATGTATTTCTGACCCTACTATGTAAAAAACAACCACCCTGGCCCCTTCTTGCCTCCCTACGTATAGTAAAATATAACTTGTATTCAAGTCTGCAGCTGCTGGCTCTGCCTCTGAACTGACTGTCTGCTGACATCATCAGAAGTGGTGGTATGAGCAAATTACAATATTTCCCCATAGGATTGGCTGATACTGTCAACTAGGCAGATCAGGGGCAGAGCCAGCACAAGTCCAACATAGCCCTGGCCAATCAGCATCTCTTCATAAAGATAAATTTAATCAATGCATCTCTATGAGGAAAGTTCAGTGTCTGCATGCAGAGGGTGGAGACACTGAATGGCAGTGCTGTACACTAGGCAGTACTGCCTCAGGAAGCACCTCTAGCAGCCATCTAAGGAGTGGCCAGTGGAGTTCTTTTCTCTGAAAAGACAGTGTTTACTGCAAAAAGCCTGAATGGAATGATTCTACTTACCAGAACAAATACAATAAGCTGTAGTTGTTCTGGTGACTATAATGTCCCTTTAAGTTTGGAAGCTTAAGAGGGATGTACGGTAACAAAACTTGTGTGGACTGACTGACAATAAAATTAGTTTAAGTAATGCAGACGTTGGTCTCTCTAACACTGTGGCATGTCCCCTTTCTTTTACACTTACTACATACACCTTTTCTCTGTCTCAGACTATATACCAGGAACTTCTGCCTGCTAGTAAGAAGGTAAGGAGACAAGTGGACCAGCGAGTGCTAGGGGACAGTCCTTAGAAAGCACCGAGTGAGCGCATCATTAGACGCATTTATGTCAAGCTTAGGGTGCTGCCTGCATAGTATGCCCTTAGTTGGACAGCCTGCATGATTGGCGGGCAGCCTGACATGCATTCATGCCAGGCTGTCCTTCAAATTCTTTGAACAGACATGCCCCCTTTTTGGGCATGTTCTCCCTTTTTGGCAGGTCTGGTCACGTGATTCGCACCAGTGGCCCACCCTTTTACCCCACCCATTGACTTAATGCTTCACTGGACACTGCTGTTAGGGGTTATGGATTTACTTGAAAGATGAAAGCATAAATTAGAGAGAGATTAGCATAGAGTATGTGTTTGCTTATAGCTGCATCCTATGAGTTTCCCTCCAGCACCATCTCCATCAGATACATGACGCTTGGGAAGTATAACTGTTTTATAGTTTTTGGTCGATAAGATTCCGTAATTTGGCCCATCATAATTGTCAGCACCAGGCACACTGTGCTCTTAATCCGGCCCTGTACGCAGTACTGGAGACCACATCTCCAGAAGGATATTGAAACTTTAGAGAGAGTTCAGAGAAGGGCTACTAAACTGGTTCATGGATTACAGGATAAAACTTACCAGGAAAGGTTAAAGGATCTTAACATGTATGGCTTGGAGGAAATACGAGACAGGGGGGATATGATAGAAACATTTAAATACATAAAGGGAATCAACACAGTAAAGGAGGAGACTATATTTAAAAGAAGAAAAACTACCACAACAAGAGGACATAGTCTTAAATTAGAGGGGCAAAGGTTTAAAAATATCAGAAAGTATTACATTACAGAGAGGGCAGTTGACGCCTGGAATAGCCTTTCAGCTAAAGTGATAGAGGTTAACACAGTGAAGGAGTTTAAGCATGCGTGGGATAGGCATAAGTCTATCCTTTGACTTAAGGCTAGGGACTAATTAAAGTGTTTAGAAAATTGGGCAGACTAGATGGGCCGAATGGTTTTTATCTGCTGTCAAATCCTATATTTTTATGTTTCTACGTCATCACAGGGGTCGCGCTCTTAAACCCTTAAGGACACTTGACATGTCATGACTCCCTTTTATTCCAGAAGTTTGGTCCCTAAGGGGTTAAAGCGCCACAGCACTCACCGGGCCCCAGGAAATGCATTGCCATCAGGTGGCCCCAAAAGCATGGACCACATGATGAGCCCCTTCAATGCGCCCCCCCCCCCAGAGCCACACCTCAATGCCTTCGGGCACCACGGTCACAGGGGTCGACAAGAAGGCTGGGCCCCCAGGGGTGATGGGCCCAGTAGCAGCTGCTACCCCTGTGACTGTGGTAGTTCCGCCACTGAGTATTAAAACGAATACTTGTGCATTCGGTTTCTAAGGAATTAATATACGCCTGAATTTTCGACTATCACACCAATTTCGCTATTACCATATGGACAAATCACAAAGCAGATACAACAGACATTAATTGAGCCATTTCTTTTGTCTTTATTCAGAGTAAAAAAAGATGGTTAGGGGGCAATTACTAAACGTTGATTATATTCACAAATTAAGTGAGAAATAACCAAGAGAGAGAAAAAAAAGGAGGATCAGTAAAAAAATTAATCTATATTTACATAACTAGTAAATATGTATTATATAAACATATTTTCACTGCTCCTAATCTTTTTACCCTATATTGGTTTCTTTTACTCTCTTGATCTGTAAACTAAATGGCATTAAGATGTCCCTGTCAGTGAACTGCGAATGATGGCCAGTTGGCTAATTTTCTCACTATTTTGGCTTGTTACCAAATAAATTGGTGGAAAGGTCCAAATTCTGACAGGATTTGCAAATCTCATATTTACCAACCAACTGAATTTAAAATCCAATTAAGTGGGGTCATAAAGAGGATATTGATATTGATCCCCATAGGCCTTTTAATGTTTGTTTGTTTTTTACTTTTTTAAGTGGTAGTTGGCCAGCAGTCACATAGGTAAACTCTTGACCCGCAGAAGGGAATGCCAGTGAGCAGTTACAATTTTTCAAATTTCGTCTCGCATTGTAAGCATCTGACAGGGTTCGGTCTAGCTGAAATACAAAAAAAATTCTGGCTCATTCTGAGCCGCTAGTGTTAAATGCTTTATACATTACAGTAGTGTACTTAGCCAGGCACAAGAGTGGCAGATCACTCCGGGTGACAGACAGCAGAGTGTGCACAGAGTACCTGCTGTCA
Source organism: Pelobates fuscus (assembly GCF_036172605.1). NCBI lineage: Eukaryota > Metazoa > Chordata > Amphibia > Anura > Pelobatidae > Pelobates > Pelobates fuscus. The sequence continues at coordinate 21,949,509 of NC_086319.1, read as the reverse complement.
ACAGAGCAGGCACCTGCTTACTGGCGGTTGTTGCCACATGAAAAATGAATATACGGCAGATTCAGACCTTGGACAGCAGGGGAGCTGCTGTAATCAGCCCTAATACTAACCTCACAGTTTCTTCAAAGCTCTGTCCTAATGCCGGGAGTCGAGATGTAACATCACCCGAGCACCGGCATCAGTACAGAGCTGCAGGGAGCTGTGATATCAACAGCAAACCACTAGGCAACAGAGATCATAATAATAATCAAATGTGCATAAGTGTATAATTATGAGCATGTTGGTGTATACAAGAAAAGTGAGCATGTGTGTGAATATGCAAATATGAGTGTGTGTGTGTATAGACCTTTTAGTATGTGTATATGAATTTGAGTTTGCGTGTATGAATGTGTGTGTGTGTGCGCGAATGTGAGTTTGTGCCAATATGCATGTATGCATAAATGAATTTATGTGAGTGTTTGTCTGTGTGAATGTTTGTGTGTATGCATATGAGTGTATGTGTGAGTGTATATAAATGAGAGTGCATGTTTGTAATTTCACTAACAAAAGGGTATTACAGATGTCGCAAAGAGATAACAAACAAAAATATATATAAAACAAAAAAGACGTTAAAATAAAAAATAAAAATAATTGTAAAAAATTTGTAAAAGTGAGTTGCCAAAAAAAATAATGATCTGTATGGAAGGTTTCACACAGACTGAGTATTCAAGGCAGGAAAGGTCTATATATAAAGAACATCCCAAGCTTGACTTTCAGTCTGAGTGTTTAGATTGGTTGTCTTGGAAGCAAAGTCAGTTAAAGCACTCGGACAGGCCAGTCTCACCTCCCACATTCCAAACGCTCCCAGACAGATCCAGGTAATCTGGACCAGGGTCATTCAAAGTCTAGTAAATAGCTCTGTCAATGTGTTATGAAAGTTGAATTAACATATTTAAATAGTTTACTACGATTTAATTTACATTACTATTTCATTTATATAATTTTCCAATAGTATGTTTTTTTTTAGCAAACCTATCACACAATACAAATTCATGTTTTGCAAAGTAGCATTGGACTTTTATGACTTCTAGGGCATGGCAAAGGTGACACTGATTTATAAATCACAGGGTCATATCTTTCTTTTTAAGTTTATGAAATGAACATCAAGTACTTAGGCATCATTCCAAGCGAAACTGCTGGTGCTTAGTGTTCACATTTCATTAGCTTGTGATAAAAGGGATAAATATATCACTTGAATAATTATAGGACACAGCGTTCTTCCCTGTACAAGCCACATGGGAGCCAAATAAAGAGCACACACATAGTGCAAGATTTTTTTTTATCTATCTGAAATATTAGGAGGTTTATTCACTGAACACCAATCTGTACAGTGAAATACATAATTCAAGCCACGTTAAGTTAGCTGTGTGTGTAAAGTTGTGTTGGAGGGTTTTGTTTTTAATTAGGTTATTTTGTTTGTTTAATTACACTTGTTAGATTACAAATATCGCTTTTATCTCTCAACCAAGTCTATCTGTCCACAATTCTGAAGCTCTCATCTCCTCTCTCCCATTAATAACAAACTCTGAATCCTCTCTCCTCAACACTCACGTGTCCACTCCTCCACTCCACCTTCTTACTTGCAGCTCTCACTACTGGTCAGAAGCCTGGGGCCGAGAAATAGGTGGATGTATTGGGTGTGGCGGCATGGGGATGTGTCCAAGAATAAAGATGTGGAACTGCACTCAATCCCTTAAATAATATGAGTCTGGGTGCAACCATGCCGGTCTCAGTACCAGGAAACCAGTTGCTTAGTGAAACTTATAAAAAGTGTAAAAAAAAAATATATAAAACTAAAAATAATAAAGTTCTATCAAATTTTCTGTTTTATATTTTTTTACACTTTTTACAAGTTTAATTGTACTGTAATAGCCACAATGAGGGATGTCAGCTGCTGAGAAGGATAGATGTTTTTCTTGCGCTAATATTTTCTGTCTCATGTGAGTTATTCATGTGAGTAATATACTTCATTCTTTATACGCTTTATTCTTTCTACGTATACTATTCTTCCATATTTTTTGCTTTTGTAAGCGGCAAATATGGTTTCGTGTAACTTTGTTACATATGTAACTTTCTATATACATTTGCGAATCACTAGTTACTTGTAACAATATGTTAGTGCGCATGTACTTAAGTCCAATCTCATACCCATGCGCTTATTTTGTTCTTTCATTTTCCTGAGATTTTGGTGGTCTTAGACGTCCTTGCGGTGAGTTGCATCTGGGGTCCCTACACAGACGTTACGTCCTTTACGCATTTACTAGACGTCATTACGTAGACGTACACGTCACATGCGGTACGGAAGTACTAGTTCAGGGTCATAAATACTGTTTCTCGGTCTTTTACCATTTTTTGGGTTTTCTTTTTTTTTGCGTTTTTAATTAAGATTTCTTTTTTTCTATTGGATATTAGTTCTCTAAGACAGCTGACACCCCGTATGTTAGGGTAAGTGATATTTGTTTTTATTAGTTTTTGATTGGTTAATTGATTTTGTTAAACACTTGTACACCTATAAATTGTACTTGATGTGTGTATTGGTTAGCTTGACAAGGCCATATTGATCGAAACGTTGCGGTTTTGCATTGGGTTCAATAAACAGCCTTTTTCTTGAATTCTGGAGTGCCTGGACCTTTCTACATTTGTTTCACAGTGACACGTGATGACAGGAGGATGCTGGACTGTTAGATTGACAGAATCAGGAAGAACATTTGCACAGTGCGAGTTGGCAAAGTCAGTTTTACATGAACTATTTTATAGCCAGCCAGTCCACAAAACGTTTGTTCCCCCTGCACCCTTCTTATATTTGTTTTTTTAATCAATGGACCTATTCCATGGGGATCCTGGAGCTTTAGTTTCACTAGCCCCTATGTTAATCTGGCTCTGACCCGTATTCTAATCCAGGAAACCAAGTGTTCTATAAAAATAATGATTGCTCCTTTCTCATATTGATAAGATATCATTGCTAACCACATCAAATAGACAATGTTTAAACAAATGTGGTGTTTAAAGAGACACTCCACTGCCAAAATACAAAATAAATAAAAGCCACTGTTAAGTAGATATAACCCCAAACGAAAATATGCATGCATTTAATTATGTCTTTTTTCATTGGGGAAATATCTAAAATCATCTTTTAATAGTTGCAGATCGCTTGTCTGCAACCTTTACAAAGTCTACCCTTCTAACCCCGCCAATACTTTCTGTGTACGTCCAATCACAGACTTCCCAATGCAGCTCAATGAGAAGTCTTTGCAAGGCAAGTGCTCCGGGCAAATACGGCCTCTTGAGTTTAGCTCCACTGAGCCATCCAACCAGGAAGTAACAGGACATGTTTTCTGATTGACAGCCTGTGGGGGTGTAAGAAGATTAATTTATTAATGTGCCAGTTTCTATTGAAATCTGTACTTCTTTCAAAATGAAAAAAGTGGACACACTCTTCACACTTAAAGCTTTTCAGCAAGCTAAAGTGCTTTAGGGGTCTGGAGTGACACATTAGTTCAAACATGCACATTCTTTGATAACTGTATGTTTTAGGTCAGTATTGTCTTAGTTTTTGCAGAATTGTACAGCTTCTAGTAATCATTAAGGGCCAAAATATGTTTACCATTCCCCTGTTTTCATCAGACATAGTTTTCAACGATAACTTAATAAATATAAAGTGGGAGTTGTCTGACTTTCACAATATCAACTAAAATAGCCAATATAGGAAAATCATTTTGAGTCAGTTATACATTAAAGACAAGTCGTTAACAGAGGTATTTATTGATACTGACTCACTACTGAGCACAGGTTAAAAGACCACACAACACCCATAAAGCACCTCTTGCTGAAATGCTTTATGGGTAAGGGGTATCCTATTTTCACCCCTGTTTATAAAAGTGATGATTTCTATGAGAAACCAAAACTTTTGTAAATAAACTATGGAACACCCCCCTGGCTTTCAATCCAACAGCCATGTTATTTTGCTGCCCCCTTCTGTTAGCTCCCAGAAACCTGGAAATTAGCAAATATTGTACCAATTCACAAGGAAGGTAGTAGGGAGTAGTCATGCAACCATACGCCAGTAAGCCTTACTTCAAGAATTGAAATTATGTTAAATGATAGGATTGTTGAACATCTAAAATCACATGCATTTCAAGATCAGGGAGATCATGCCAAACTAATCTTATTGATTTTTCTGATATTTTTTTTTTATTTGAAGTGGTTATGGTGCTTAGAGTGTTTATAGCCACAGAACATGCTATCTGCTTATCAATAGTTCCATTTGTGATTTCATGAAAGGAGTTATGGTCACCACGGCGTATGAGACACGTGGCACTGACTCCTTCTTAGAAAAGAGTTGTGTATAGTGTGCACCCCAAATATGTACATTTAAGGGGGGACTGCACTAAAAATCTCACACAGGGCTATTTACTGAAGTGAGAAATCAAAGTGAATTTCATATTAAAGGTCGTAGTATTTGAACTGGGCAAACTCCATGCTTTACTTTTGGCTACTCTGGCCTTAAATCCGAAATTCACTTTTAATTCTCACGTTAATGAATAATCCTGTAGTGTTGCATTCTTTCTCCCACACAGATATGGAGGCTTACATCTCTCTATGCATTGTGTCTAAATCTAGGTCATTCCCGCAGAACTGCAGTTTAAAAAAAATAAAAAAAATAAAAATTCATTGCTTTTGTTTCTCGCCTTTATTTTTTTTGTTTCGAATAAAAGTAACTTACACTGTTTTTAAACGATAACTTTCAATAAACCATTTGTCGAATTTCCTTATACCATGTTTATTTCTGTGTGAAAGTTCATATTTGCACGTTTTTCTCTTGTATTTGTTGAGCGTTGTACGTATGGCATGTTTTGCATACATGAAGGATGGTTAGCGAGGAAGGAAGTTATGTTAAAGGTAAACAAACAAATTGCAGAAAATGTGAACAGGTTTTGAAAGGTTTCATCAATGACTAAGCTCGGAAATATTTCCAATTGACTCAGGGTGTAGTTCCTGATAAACTAGTTGTGACACCTCTAAGCCTGATTTTTACACAAAAGAATGAAAGTTTTTTTTCTAATCTCCCTCTTATGAATGACACTTAGTACCAAGCGCCCACCTACGCTCTGAACACACTAACATATTTCCTCCTTTCCCTAAAGCAAAGATTCTCTATTTTTTCTCACCGTAAAAATATTCAGTGCAGCTATTTCCTTGAGTTGAGTATGTTTAACGATAAGTTATACATTAACTCTTTAATCATTAAAGTTTAATGCAAGGGACTGGATTAAATAGGTATCTCGAAAATAAGCCCAATATCATTTTTAAGAAACATGCAGATTATAATACGTTAATGTTTTCTTGACACATTTATTGGTTTCATAAGGCCAATGCATTCACGGGCACTTGATCCACAAATCAAAAATATAACATGCAAAATGTATTTTACCTGTATGAAAATCAAAGGAGAATAGTGCACACAGAGCACACACAACAACAGAAATGCAACAAATCACAAGACAAAAAAGTAAAACGTTCCGATAATACATAAAAATAAAAAAATTGAAAAATCTATAGATCTGGAGATAAATACCATGAAATAAACTCTTTTATTATCATGTCCATCTAAACTATTTTTGCCACATAGGGTAACTATCAAACAAATGGTCAAATGATTTCTACAATTCTATTTGTATTGACGTGCATTCTGTGCTTCCGCCCCGGGTGCATTGCAATGCAAAATGTTAATACAATTATCAGAACGCAAGAGTTAAACGTACTTATTGATGTGCATGGCCATCAGATGCACACAAGGAAACTATCGAAACTATGAAAACATAAAACCGCACAAGGAAACTATGAAAATTACAAAAGTAAGGGAAACACAAATTCTGCAGATGGATGGACTGATACCTGGGTCTTCCAGATGGATGGGCTGATACAACGGATGCTTAGTTTATTCTAGTTTATTCTAAAACACACATTATTGACACAAAATGTCCAGATTTGCATTGCATACATTATTTCATATTTGTGAAGTGTTATACTTTGTGTACATAGCTCTGACATTTTACAAGTACCAAGACATGATCATTATTGATGTGCACCTACATGAAATAGAGGATTGTATGTTTTATCAGACCTTTTAACTAAGAATGTAGCTGACTAATGAGTCACGTACATTCCCTGTACATGCACAATGTTTATGTGAATGTGAGTAAGGCAATGTTAGTGTCTGGTCACAATGCGGTCTCAGAGTATAACATTGCACCATTCTCTGCCTCTATGTACGTTAGATCCATCTGGCTGCAGAGAAGGCGGTGAAGAAAATTTGAAATAATGTGATTTTAGATTGAGACTCAATCATTGAAATCTTTGTTTTATTATCCAATGTGAAAATCGATTTACCTTTGCACCTGTGATAGGCGCACCCCCATTGTAAGCACCTGATTTACTCCTGCAGAAGCAAATTAGATTAGTTATGCAGATGATACACCATGGGAGGTTTACTGCTTAGTAATATTAGCTATTCCTCTATATCGTTTACTCCCTGCTTTCATTAATGTATATGTGAATAAAATAAAATAATATTGTTGCTTAGTTTCTGTTTGGTCGTTGTGACATTGTTATGACTGGGGCGAGCCCTTCTGTTTGTAATTGTTTGTAATTAGTCTATCTATCTGAAGTCAATCTATGTAAAATAAGTCTGGATGGCTCATACAGACAGACAGACAAACAGACAGGCAGGTAGTTATATAGATATATAGATTTTTTTTAAATTCAATAGGAATACAGTATTTTGACACATTAGTAGTCAAACATATTATACCTAATCACTACTACTGTTAGTGTTACAGAGACTCGACTGATACATACTTACCTCACGTGTCATTATATCAAGACAGACGAATATTTTGAATCCCAGTGAGCATCTACACTAATTAATTAGCATTTTTGTAACAGTCCTCTTTGTTATTTTTCTAAGGATCAATTGTGGCTTATATTGCCGGGCCATTTTCCTTTGTGGGATTATAATCATATGTCCTCCTTATATTCACTCCATAGACTAAGATCTAATTAGGAGAGTCCATATGTATATATTTTATTTTGTTAGGTGATGGGTTTATTATTATTATTATTATTATTGACTATTATTATTATTTGAGTCCTTGAATACTTCTGATTTAAATAAAGTTTTTGTCCCATTTTGAATAAACATTCCTTATAATTTTTTAGGGACTTGCTCATTTCCATTTTTCCTTTTTGGGTTATGCCCTTGCTCTGTGGGTTATGCCCTTGCAAGCTCCCCAACACAACTTATTGATCATCTATAGGGATCTATTTATTTATTATTTTAGTATTTTGAAACACATGATTTAAAAACAACTGACCAAGTCCGAAAAAAATAAATCTTTGCTTTGCTTTCGACCATATTGTTTGACCACAATATTTTATCTGCAAGTTGTAACTGAGCTTGTGAATCGTTACTTTGATAACATTAAGCACAACCACAAAACATTCCTTCTTCGTTAAGGAAGCAAGAACTGACTCAAAACAATGAAAGTGCTTGAACTATTTGAAGTGAAACGCGGGACTCTAAGGCGGGCCTGTCGCACACATTCCAGACATTTTATGAGGTTTTATGTTTTGACCACAAACGTATAACTCTCCCATTTAGCTTAAAAGCATTTGTAATCTCTGCTGAGAATTGTATGCAATGTCAAATTCCTGAAAGACAATGTAATATTGGGGTTTACTATTTACCGACCTTATGAAAATAATGCATTTATTCTAATAATGTGTTATTGTAACCATTGTGTAAAACAGGTGATTTGAATAAAAAAAAAAGAAATAGCCAAATGTAATTATTTACTAATGGCAGTTTGGGTACAGAATTGACAGTAATGCCAAGATTTGCAAATGTGTTTCAGTGCAAATTGGGTCTGTTTGGAAAAAAAGTTAAACTTCAATGCAAAGTATAGTAATACGGCTTTTTATTATTATTATTAATGGCTGAATGGTAAATTAATTCCCAGCTTATTTTACAGTTCATTATATTTGAGTTAGTGATTTGAACTCACCGATAAATAAGCAGGACATTTTGCTGCATATGGGCATGGTGATGTTTATAAAGAAAAAAAAGGACGGTGGTTGTCACTTACTTGTAATTCTACTGATACACCTAATATGCGAGGAACTAAGGGTTAAAAGAGTAAGCTTCCCTGGGACTTCTGTTCAATCTGGAGCAGGGTCAGTACAAGGATTTTAATCTATTTCTTCCACTGCCAGTTTATTTAACATATTTCTCTCAGTCAGTGGCGGCAGGGCCGGATTAACATAGGGGCTGATGGAGCTGCAGCTCCAGGCCCAGGCCCATGGAATAGGCCCATTTAAAAAACAAAAAAAACTTTTTTTTTTTACACACTACTCTTAGGTTTGCCACCTGACTGGTATTTTACTGGCACAGCCAATATTTGAGGCTGCCATGCCGTGCCGTGCCGGTATTGCAGTAATACCAGCAATACAAATGCAGGTATTTTTCTCAAAATAATTAGATTACTCTGCAATACCAGCACCAGCCAGTAGGGGTCACTGTGTGTGGAGAGAGGCAGGGAAAGGAAGTTACAGCATTTTCCTGCCTCTCTCTACTACTTACTGATTCATAGGGGAGCAGCAACACAGCACAGAGTCCAGACAGCAGCTCTACAGCTCAGGTAAGTGAGGGATGGGGGGAAAGGCAGCAGGGACACATGGGGACACTGAGACACATGGGGACACAGACTCTAGGGGACCTGGAAACACTGAGACACTTGGGTACACTGGAAAACATGGGGATGCTAAGACACATGGGGACGCTGTGAGACTTTGGGAGACACTGAGACATTGGGACACGGAGACACTATGTCCCCATTTCTCCCAGTGTCCCCCATCCAGTCTCGCTAGTGTCTCAGTGTCCCCAAGTCTCCCAGTGTCTGAGTCCCATGTCTCTCAGTGTGCCTAGTGCCCATGTGTCTCAGTGCCCCTATATGTCCCAGTGTCCCCATGTCTACAAGCCAGTGTCCCCTAGTCTCCCAGTGTCCCCATGTCTCAGTGTCCCCAAATGTTTCAGTGTCTTCATGTCTCCCAGTGTCTGTGTCCCATGTCTCTCAGTGTGCCTAGTGTCCCCATGTGTCCCAGTGTCCCTATATGTCCCAGTGTCCTCATGTCTATGTCCACAACTGTCCCTATCTCTCCCAGTGTCCCCAAGTGTCTGTTTCCCAGCCAGTGTCTCCCAGTGTCCCCTAGTCTCCCCATGTCTGTGTTCCCATGTCCCTGTGTCCCTAGTGTCTTAGTGTTCCGAAATGTTTCAATGTCCCCATGTCTCCCAGTGTCTGTGTCCCTAGTGTCCCCATGTCTCCCAGTGTCTGTGTCCCTAGTGTCCCCATTTCTCTCAGTTTCCCTAAATGTCTCACTGTCCCCATGTCTCCCAGTGTCCCCATGTCACTGTGTCCCCATGTCTCACTGTGTCCCCATGTCTCACTGTGTCCCCATGTCTCACTGTGTCCCCAGTATCCTAGTGACATGGGGACACACTGAGGCATTGGGACACTGGGAGAAATGGAGACACTGAGACACTGGGAGACTAGGGGACTGGGCGGCATGGGGACACTGACACTGTGATACATAGGGACACTGAGACACTGGGAGCAATCCATCTATACAGCATAATCAAACTGTGAGTAGTTTGTTGGTGATTTTGCAGAATTTTCTCTGATGTCACTCCTTGTGATTACACAAATGATTAAGGCTGGTATTTTATTCCAAGAAAGGTGGCAACCCTAACTACTCTTCACATACTCTTGCTTAAAGGATGTAGCAGTACTTACCCTCTCCAGGGGCCGGCCGGGGTCCTCTCTCCACGCCGCGCGCGGTCCTGCTCCTGCACGAGCCGCGCGCGGCTCATCCAACGACGAGATCAGTCGGGCGGGCAGTGACCGCGAGAAGCGGTCACGTGTCCCGCCTGACACTAAGAGCGCGCCGCGCATCTCGGGCGCACTCTTAACGGGACAGTGGGAGACAAAATTAGAATCAGTCTCCCATTGGCCCCTGTCATGCCACGTTCCCCATACACTCACGTTTTGGGGGCGTGGATATGACAGGGGCCAATCAAAGTGAACATTAGGGTATTTATACTCACCTGTTTCCTTTGCACCTTGCCCTATCGTGGTTTCTGTCCAGTTCCCTTTAGTGCTTGTATCGTTCAGTTGGTTTTTTGGTGCTTGACCTTGGCTTTGTTCCTGACTCCGCTCTCTCTTTATCCTTGCTTGTTTATCCGCTGGTTTGTCTTCTGTGTACCAGTCCTCGGCTCGTTCTACTTTACGCTGTCTCTCCGTTCCCTTGACCTCGGCTTGTTCTGGACTCTGTCTTTTCTTGTACTCGTCTAGTCCGGCCATTCTAAGGTCCGGTAAGACGAATCCTGGTTTCTTGTCTCTTGACTGTCTGGACTATTCCTGCGTGTTGGGGTATATTACCGTGACATTACGATAGGGCCATGGACCCCGCAGGTTTAGGACAACAGATGGCCACTCATGAGGCTAGATTCGCAGAACAGGATCACCGTATGGATCAAATGGCTCAAGCCATCCAGACACTGTTATCCAGATCAGCTCCGGTACCTGTACCTGCGCCTCCTGTAACCCCTATACCAGACACAGCTAATATGCCTAATGCTTCAGCACATCTAACCCCGCCACCTAGGTATGGAGGGGACGCTAAGACATGTAGGGGATTCCTTAATCAAGTGGAATTCCACTTTGAAATGTACCCACGTTCATTTCCCACCGATAGATCTAAGGTGGGTTTTCTTATGCACCAGCTTACGGATAAGGCACTTGAATGGGCAAATCCTATTTGGGAGGCTAATGGACCTATGGTACACGATTTCAATAGCTTCCTCACAGCGTTTCGTAGAACATTTGACACGACTAAAAGGTCAAAAAATGCCGCCAGGGCGTTAATGAGAATTAAGCAAGGATCTAAATCTGTAGCCGATTATGCTATTCAGTTCCGTACCCTTGCCTCACAGGTAGATTGGACTAACAATGGGCTTACTACTGCGTTTATGGAAGGTCTGTCTGAAACTATGTTGGATGAGGTAGCAGCTAAGGACCTCCCTGTACCCCTAGAGGACCTTATTGACTATCTCATCGATATAGATAACAGGATCCGTGACAGGTTATATACCAGGTCCAGAAATAGACGCTTTGTTCCCGTTAACCCACCTAGAGCTGAGACTCCCGAGGGATCTAAAGGGTCAGAGGAGGAACCTATGCAGTTAGGGGTTGCCAAACTTACTGACGCTGAAAAACTTTATAGGAGAAAGGAGGGACTTTGTCTTTATTGTGGTAGGAGGGGCCATATGAGACAAGACTGTCCCATGCGTCCGGGAAACTATCGCACCTAAGACCGTATAGAGGACTGGCCTTGGGTGTGACATCAGAGTCCTCACATTTGCCTCTTAATAAATTGCTTCTCCCTGTTTCCCTGCACCTTGGTAGTAACTGCATAGCAGGGAATATACTAGCCCTGGTCAATTCCGGAGCGGCCGAAAACTTTATAGATTCCAGTTTTGTCAAGGAGAATAACATACCCACTAGAGAGAAGGAGACACCCTTGGCCGTTGAGGCCATAGATGGTAGACCATTATGCTCTCCAGTTATCACACATGAAACTGTACCACTACATATGTCTACAGGGGTGTTACACTCTGAAACCATTCGGTTTCAGATCATTACTTCTCCTTCCTCTCACCTCGTGTTAGGGTATCCTTGGTTGCGTACTCATAATCCCACTATTGATTGGGAGTCAGGACAAATAGTTTCTTGGAGTGATGCTTGCCAAGAGTCTTGTATTGTTAAAATCACCCCTTTGAATTCTACTAATATTCCTCCCGTGCCTACGGTCATACCCCCTCAGTACTTGTCTCTTAAATCTGTTTTTGATAAAAGGGAGGCTGAAAAGTTGCCACCTCACAGGCCTTACGACTGCGCTATTAATTTACTACCTGGTACTATGCCTCCCAAAGGGAGAATATATCCTTTATCTCCTCAGGAGAATCTGGTTATGGAGGAATATATTAAGGAATCTTTAGAAAAGGGATTTATAAGAAGATCCTCTTCCCCGGCAGGGGCTGGTTTCTTCTTTGTATCTAAGAAAGATGGCGAATTAAGGCCTTGTATTGACTATAGGGGCCTAAATAAAATCACCGTCAAAAATGCGTACCCCATACCTTTGATCACGGAACTATTTGATAGGCTTAAACATGCCACGGTTTTTACTAAATTGGACCTTAGGGGTGCTTACAATCTCATACGTATCAAAAAGGATCACGAATGGAAGACCACATTCAATACCAGGAGTGGTCACTACGAATATACTGTGATGCCCTTTGGCCTTTGTAACGCCCCAGCAGTTTTTCAAGAATTTATTAATGATGTCCTACGTCAATATATACATACATTCGTAATAGTATACTTGGACGACATATTAATTTATTCTACTGATTTACAGACTCATCACATGCATGTTAAATTGGTGTTGAGAACTCTTCTTGTTAACGGTCTCTATTGCAAACTCGAAAAATGTTCATTTGATCAATCAGAAGTCCAATTCTTGGGTTATATAATCTCTGCCAAGGGGTTTCGTATGGATCCCAAGAAACTTTCTGCCATTATGGAATGGCCTCTACCTCAGGGTTTGAAAGCCATTCAGCGTTTTCTGGGGTTTTCAAATTATTATAGGCGTTTTATTAAAGGGTTTTCTGCCATTGTAGCACCTATAACCAGAATGACCAAGAAGGATGGTAATACTCATGTCTGGAAACCAGAAGCACTTGAGGCCTTTGAATTCCTGAAGGCTTCATTTGCCTCTGCCCCTATTTTACAGCATCCTGTCCCTTCACTACCCTTTATTCTTGAAGTTGATGCTTCTGAGATTGGGGTAGGTGCTATCTTGTCTCAAAGAGATTCACCTGAAAAGCCGTTACACCCTTGTGGATCTTTTCCAGACAGATGTCCAAAGCAGAGAAGAATTATGATGTAGGCAATCGTGAACTCCTTGCTATCATTTTGGCGCTCAAGGAATGGAGACATCTACTAGAAGGTACTAGGGATCCCATCCTCATTTTAACGGATCACAAAAACCTCTACTACCTTAGTGAAGCAAAAAGATTGTCTTCTAGGCAGGCCAGGTGGTCTCTGTTTTTGTCTCGTTTTAATTACATAATCACATACAGACCAGGTGATCGTAATACTAAAGCTGACGCTCTGTCCAGACAATTCGAGACTACTGACAAACTAGAAATTGATGTTACCCCTGTCATTCCTCCCGACAGAATAATAGCTACTACTGTTCTTTCTATTTCTTCTTCCCTCTTACAAGCTATACAGGCTAAACAAAACATGGCTCCTGGGGAGAGGCCTGCTGATAAACTGTTCGTTGATATTCCCGAGAGACGAGACATTATGTCATTATATCATGACACTAAAACTGCTGGACACCCTGGTATTTCTAAAACGTTCTCAGCAGTTTCTAGATATTTCTGGTGGGCTTCCTTACGCAAGGACGTCACCGATTACGTTAATGCCTGTACTACTTGTGCTAGTATGAAGTCCTCCCACAGAGTTCCTTGTGGGTTGTTGCATCCGTTGCCCATACCCGAGAGGCCGTGGTCCAATCTGTCCATGGATTTTATTGTTGAATTACCTCCTTCGAATGGTAAAACTGTCATCCTGATGATTGTGGATCGTTTTTCTAAGATGGCTCATTTTGTGTCTCTTGTCAAATTGCCATCATCCAAGGAACTTGCCTCTATCTTTGCCAGGGAGGTGTTTCGGTTGCATGGTATTCCCACTTCGATAGTGTCCGATAGGGGTAGCCAGTTTATCTCCAGATTCTGGAAAACGTTTTGTTCAGAGATGGGTATCTCCCTCTCGTTTTCTTCCGCTTACCACCCCCAGTCTAATGGAGCTGCTGAACGTGCCAACCAATCTCTAGAGCAGTATCTTCGTTGTTTCGTGTCCCACCATCAGAACAATTGGGCTGACCTTCTTCCTTGGGCTGAGTTTGCTCGTAATAATGCTGCTCATGAATCCTCCGGTAACAGCCCTTTTTACGTTGTTTATGGCCGGCATCCCGTGGTCCTTCCAGCTGCATTCTCCTTACAGGGCATGCCAGCTCTGGATGAACATTTGGCTGGTTTACGTAATACTTGGGAGCAGGTTCAGTGTTCTTTGGTGGCTTCCGCTGCTCGCCAGAAGGTTCAGGCAGACAAGCATCGCAGGGCGGCTCCATCTTATGCTGTGGGGGACCGGGTTTGGCTTTCTACCCGCAATATTCGTCTTCGTGTGCCTTCTATGAAGTTGGCTCCTCGTTTTATTGGTCCTTTTCGTATCTTGCATGTGGTTAATCCTGTCTCGTATGCCTTGGATCTTCCTAGGAATCTACGCATTCCTAACGTGTTTCATACCTCCTTGTTAAAACCCCTCCTGTGCAACCGTTATACTCGGCATGTCCCTCCTCCCCCTCCGGTTTCTGTGGAGGGCCATGAGGAATTTGAAGTGGCTGCTATACTTGACTCTCATTTTCTTCGGGGTCGCCTCCAATATCTGGTACATTGGAAGGGCTATGGGTCTGAGGAACGCAGTTGGATTTCCGCTGGCGCTGTTCACGCTCCTCGCCTTGTGCGTTCTTTCCACGCTCGCTTTCCTGCCAGGCCTGCTCCTCCCCGCCCGGTGGGCGTGTCTTCAGGGGGGGGTACTGTAGCAGTACTTACCCTCTCCAGGGGCTGGCCGGGGTCCTCTCTCCTCGCCGCGCGCGGTCCTGCTCCTGCACGAGCCGCGCGCGGCTCATCCAACGACGAGATCAGTCGGGCGGGCAGTGACCGCGAGAAGCGGTCACGTGTCCCGCCTGACACTAAGAGCGCGCCGCGCATCTCGGGCGCACTCTTAAAGGGACAGTGGGAGACAAAATTAGAATCAGTCTCCCATTGGCCCCTGTCATGCCACGTTCCCCATACACTCACGTTTTGGGGGCGTGGATATGACAGGGGCCAATCAAAGTGAACATTAGGGTATTTATACTCACCTGTTTCCTTTGCACCTTGCCCTATCGTGGTTTCTGTCCAGTTCCCTTTAGTGCTTGTATCGTTCAGTTGGTTTTTTGGTGCTTGACCTTGGCTTTGTTCCTGACTCCGCTCTCTCTTTATCCTTGCTTGTTTATCCGCTGGTTTGTCTTCTGTGTACCAGTCCTCGGCTCGTTCTACTTTACGCTGTCTCTCCGTTCCCTTGACCTCGGCTTGTTCTGGACTCTGTCTTTTCTTGTACTCGTCTAGTCCGGCCATTCTAAGGTCCGGTAAGACGAATCCTGGTTTCTTGTCTCTTGACTGTCTGGACTATTCCTGCGTGTTGGGGTATATTACCGTGATAAAGGAGCACTATAGGGTCAGGAACACAATCATGTATTTCTGACCCTATTATGTTAAAACCACCTGGCCCCTTCTTGCCTCCATAAGTATAGTAAAATATAACTTGTATTCAAGTCTGTAGCTGCTGGCTCTGCCTCTGAACTGACTGTCTGCTGACATCATCAGAAGTGGTGGTCTGAGCAAATTACAATACTTCCTCATAGGATTGGCTGAGACTGTCAACTAGGCAGATCAGGAGCAGAGCCAGCACAAGTCCTACATAGCCCTGGCCAATCAGCATCTCCTCATAAAGATAAATTGAATCAATGCATCTCTATGAGGAAAGTTCATTGTCTGCATGCAGAGGGTGGAAACACTGAATGGCAGTGCTGCACACTAGGCAGTACTGCCCCAGGAAGCACCTCTAGCAGCCATCTAAGGAGTGGCCAGTTGAGTTATTTTCTCTGAAAAGAAAGTGTTTACTGCAAAAGGCCTGAATGGAATGATTCTACTTACCAGAACAAATACAATAAGCTGTAGTTGTTCTGGTGACTATAGTGTCCCTTTAAGTTTGGAATCTTAAGAGGGATGTATGTGAACGAAACTTGTGTGGACTTTCTGACAATAAAATTAGTTTAGATAATGCAGACGTTGGTCTCTCTAACACTGTGGCATATCCCCTTTCTTCTACACTCACTACATACACCTTTTCTCTGTCTCAGACTATATACCAGGAACTTCTGCCTGCTAATAAGAAGGTAAGGAGACAAGTGGACCAGCGAGTGCTAGGGGACAGTCCTTAGAAAGCATGGAGTGAGAGCATAATTAGACGCATTTATGTCAAACTCAGGGTGCTGCCTGCATAGTATGCCCTTAGTTGGACAGCCTGCAAGATTGGCGGGCAGCCTGACATGCATTCATGCCAGGCTGGCCTTCCAATTCTTTGGACAGACATGCCCTCTTTTTGGGCATGTTCTCCCCTTTTGGCAGGTCTGGTCACGTGATTCGACCAGGGGCCCAACCCTTTTACCCCACCCATTGACTTCCTGCTTCACTGGACACTGCTGTTAGGGGTTATGGATTTACTTGAAAGATGAAAGCATAAATTAGAGAGAGCTTAGCATAGAGTATGTGTTTTCTTATAGCTGCATCCTATGAGTTTCCCTCCAACACCATCTCCATTAGATACATGACGCTTGGGAGGTATGACTGTTTTAGTGTTTTTGGTCGATAAGATTCTGTAATTAGGCCTATCATAATTGTCAACACCAGGCCCAATGTGCTCTTAATCCGGCCCTGAGTGGCGGAACTAGAGTAGAGAGGGGCCTGGTGCAAGAATTGTTTTGGGCCCCCTCTATCGCAAGGGTGGCCAAAAGGTAGATCGCCATCTGTTGTAGAACTCCCACGATGCTTAAGCAGTGTTTGTGTGTTTAAATGCAAATTTGTTTTTGTAAGAAGTATGTTTGTGTGAATGTAGGAGCTTGTGTTTAGTGTTTGTCTTTGAATGTAGGAGTGTGTCTATGTAGTGTTAAAATTTGAATGCAGGAGTGAATTTGTGTGCAGTGTTGACGTTTGAATGCTGATATGTATGCACACCCACATACTGATACACATACACACATGCACATACAGACACACATTAGGACACATCCAGAAACAGACACACAAGCAGATACTCACATTGACACAGATATAGATGCAAGCACTGGCAGACATACAGATAAACACATACACAGGTACATACATGCAGGTACACAGACACACAAATATATATACAGTGACACAAGGGTGCACAACTGACACACATCCAGATACACAGATACACAATGATACACATGGAGGTACATGCAGAGATACACAAATGCAGATACACAGACACACAGTAACACACAGATACACAGAATGACACACATTCAGACACACAGAACAAAACTCATACAGATACAAACACCGACACACATACAGGTACACAGACACAAACATATACACAGGGCCACCCATTGATACACATGCAGATACACAGGCACAAAAGCAGATACATAGACAAATAGATATGTATAAAGACACACAGATACACATAAAGACACACATGCAGACACGCATACAGACACATAGTTAAACACACAAACAGATACACAGACACACATACAGACACAAAGCTACACAGACATGTATACAGATACATACACAGACACACATACAGACATGCATGCAAAATGAACATTTTAAGCCACCCTCCTTCTTATTTTCTACCTTTAGGGTGCAGGAGGGTGGCTTCCCTGGGGTCCAGTGGGCATCCTAAGGCTGTTGGGAATCATAGGTCCGCTCTGCTTCCCCTCCTCTGCCTCCCTCCCACACGGCTCTGTGGTAGCTGGGAGGAAGTACTGTTTCACTTTCTCCTAACACTGAAGTCATGAAAGGTTGCACTGTTAATGGGCTGCATCACTGATCAGGTGCCCGAGGACACATTGCCATTGGGTAGTAATTCTGCCGCTGCTCCCAGTTTCTTTTTTTAGTGTCTTTCTATTCATCTCATGCTGCATGTGCCTGTTTCCCAATGTCCTTTCTCTTTCTTGATATTACTCCACCAGTCATTTTCTCCTCATTCATTTTCTTACTAACTGCCCCACTGTTTCTCCACCAGTCTCTGTATTGAATGTGTTGGCTGTGAGGGATTTGTACATATAAGAACGCTGATTGTTGTATTTGGAGGGAGTCTCATTCCCCAAGTCAGTATATTTTGTTTTCATGTACATTTTGCGTGTTGTCTGCTATGTCTTTAGGCAGGCTGCAGGGAGGTCATATTTGTTGCATGTTGGCATAGGTGGTGGGAGAGGCTGTGTGTGGGATTAGGGCTGCATATGTTGTGTGCGTGAAAATAAACCACATGTTTTGTAGTTTGTGTTGGTATCACTTGTGTGTTGGGAAGCTGTGAGCTGGGGTATTGTGTGTGTGCATAGCCTATCTGTATGGCTTGGATGAGTGTTGTGAGCATAGGGGTTGACTGAGTGTTCTGTGAGTGAATTGGCTGTAAATTGCATGGGTTGGCTGAGTGTTTTGTGGGATGGTTGAGTGTTGTGTGTCTGGAGATACATCTCCCCACATGTTATTCCATTAGAGCAAACATTGCCACCTATTGCTAAGCTGTGGGAAGGAGTGGATTTACTCCCTGATGGCACAGTGGGGCAGCTGCAGTTGGAGTCATTTAGAATCACTGCAACCATGAAGAAATGCTTGCTGTGTTCTGCACCCACCAAAGCTCCCTATCGAGGAAGCACAGGGCCAGTCTAGGAGAAGCTTTTAAGCTTCCTGCTAACGGTGGGCCCTCTCAACCGGTGCAGAAGATTAATGGTTAATTCAACTTACAGCAGTTCTGGTACTGATCAGGAAACAGTGAAAAATGCAACGTTCTCTTCTCCTCTCATCCATTTTGCAGTTGGCTGCAAAGGGCAGTAAAAACTTGCGTAGGGTCTTCAGAGCACAGTGCAATCTGTTAATTTTCTGTGGGTATTAGTATAATGGTTGATAATATACTTCACTAGAATTAGAGTTGTGTACCTTGTTCTTCCAACATCCAATACAGTTCTTTCCTGAACTTTCTACTAACCAAAAAGTCATCACGCTCTCCCCATAATTGTCTCACTAAGAGGGAATTAATGGACCAGATCTCGAATAACCTGGCCTAACACTCTGTTATAAACACAGTGCCAAGGCATGACCAACCTCCCTGTCACTAATTGTGTCCAAATTCCTCCCAGAATATTGCCAAGTTCTGTACAATTCCACCCAATTCACCTAATCCAGTCATTTCAGAGCTTGAAACAGAGGAATGTTGGTTAATAGACGCAGCCAATCTCACTTAAACCACTTGCGTCCTTTAAATTGATGCATTGGGTTTCAGTCCCATCTACTTTTTATAATGCAGCCAAGAAACTATTTTTACATGTTTCTTGTTCCATCAGCTTTTTGCATTTTTCTTATTTTTAAGGATGCCATTTTCATTGGGTAGACAATGGACCAATAGGTGACTAATTGGAAAGATGCCTTGCGACGCAGTCTAGCCGTGTTCACTGATCACAGAGGTTCACCAACAATATCCAAATCCATCTACTAATCAAATCAACGTACATATCACTCACAGGGGCATTTAACGTGTCATTGTTCTTCCTGGAGTTATTTTTTTTACCAACTGAATGGTACTTATTTATTGACATTGGAAAGCTAAATGGCTGAGTTGATCAGTCCAGCAGTCAATTTGACTCTAAAATGCAGCTGCTGGAACCCTAACTACAAAGCTATCCCTCTCTCATTGTTTTTTAGATATTTTCTCCTTTTCATTATTTGAAACAGGTGCACGAATACATATACTTACCTCTGTTGCACACACCTCACCCCAGCAAACACTAAAATGTCACCAACTGGCAGGTGACAGTCCCTCTTGAAGAATAGATTGCCCTCTTGTCTGTAACTGAAAATGTAATTGCATTCATTCATCTTTCAAATCCATTCCTCAGCGCTGAAATGCCTGACTCTACGTCGAACGCCAGTTTCAGGATAATTCATTTCTTATGTTTTACTGCAACGACGTTCAAAATGAATTGAAATGAGCTATTTAATAAGTCTGACACAGTTTTACATGATGTAAACCGAAGCTTATTACACTGATTCTAGTGGGAAGTAAGGAGCTGAGACTCTTTGAGTTAAATATCTGAACATGACACTAAAATATTTTTATATACTGTACTGTATTTCTACGAAGTGTAAAAAAAAAATACTCCTTCTGAGATGGGTGTTTCCATGTCACTCCCTTTAAAGGCTACCTCTAGTGTGACTCAGATGATTTGGTGAGATTAGGGCTTTAATCTTGTTAGTTTAGTCGTAAAAAGGAGGGATCGAGAGGCTGGGAGCAGAATGTCAAACTGCTGGCAGAATATGTTTACATGGCTGGTAAAATGTATCTGCCAAGTAATTGTGACCAATTTGTAATACACGTAAAGAGCATATTTATACGAGACACCGGACAAATGAGAAATACACTAAATATTTGTTGATTGAACTAGTCATTGTGTTATGGAAATCAATACCAAACCATACAACTGGCTTAAAATGCAACAAAGTCTGCAAGTAAATATGAAATATCAAAGTATTAAACCTACGAAAGGGAAAGTAAAAAAAAAAAAAAAAGAATGACTGTACATTTCCAAACTGCTGGTCACTATATTCTGTTATTAAACGTAGTGGTTGATCTGTGCCCTATGAATACCTGGTAGTGGGGATGGAGTATTGTTGCACCTAGACAAAATACATGGATGGGATTAAACAATTCCTGACAGGGTTATGCACTAATTGTTAGGCAGGAATTGCCAGGATTTTTTACATTTTTGCTATTTTTTTGCTACTTTGCTAATATTTGAAATTATTTTTTTTTTTTTTTTTATTTGATAAATTTTTATTGGTTTATAAGTTTACAAATACAATAAATGTTTTGGTTTAGCGAGAAAATATCGAGGTTACATTTTCTATACAACTTAGTTGAAAAAACAGTAACAGGTTAATACATTACAATTGAAAACAGGACAATTAGCTTCAATAGTGTATCATTGTACAAGTAGTTGTAGAATGGGGATGACTAAGCAAGAAGAATAAAGCATTATAACTTGAGCAAGGATCATATGTAAAAGGTCGTGCTATGTGGAAGTATCATCTCATACAATTGTAGATATTGAAATAAGAAGCATTGTTTGAGAACCCCCCAGCAGCAAGGTGGTTAGATGTTAGATGTTCACCTAAAAGAACGTATCGAATGCAGTGGTAGTGAGGTCTATGTTTAGGGTTTCGAATTTATAGCCCTTGCCTTAGTAGAATCATGTTACAATGATAAGGAAATACAATTTCTTATCAACATTGATAGAATGTAGATGTAAGTATGAGTGTAAGAATGAGTATTTTGAATGTGTTGGAGAACCAAGAATCGGGATGTCGTGGTGAATCAAAAAGTAAGGATTAGGAGCGTAGAGAGAAGAGGGGAGTGAGGAATTTTTAATTAGTTGGTCGAAGGTGGGAACAACTGTGTTTGGACCATGGGTCCCAGATGGATAAGTATTTAGCATGTCTCCCTATTTTGGAAGAGGTTATTCCCTCCATTAATTTAATATCTTCCACTTTCGATATCCATTCCCTAATTGAAGGGGAGTCGGCTTGTTTCCAGTGTTTGGGAATCAATTGGGAAGCTGCCATGACTAGGTTGCGGAACAATATCAACTCTAGTGGTTTGAATTCAGGCGGAGGTAGTAGAAAGATATAGTGATTTGGGTCGATAGAAAAAGTTTTATGGAAAATTAACTGAATGATCCTATGAATTCTCGACCAGAATTTATTTATCATCGGGCAATGCCACCAGATATGAGCATGATGTGCATTTGGAGCTTGACATCTCCAGCAAAGATGAGATGTTGCGGGGTAGAATTTGCTAAGTTTGGCCGGAGTATTGTGCCAGCGGATGATTTTTTTGTAATTACATTCCTGAGCGTGAGTTGAGATAGTGGATTTATGTATAATGGTAAAGATGTTTTTCCACTGTATTTCAGTAAGGTTGGTAGAGAGTTCATCCGTCCACTTTAGCGTAAAAGTCAGAAGAGTTTGTGTGTATGCCTCTCTAATTGTCATGTAGAATGTTGAAAGGGTCTTTATCTTTGGAGGATGAGAGGTGCATATTGTTTCGAGTCTAGTGAGTGGTCTATTGCCCTCCGGTAAGAGAGATTGGGATTTGATGAAGTGTTTTAGTTGATCATAGAAGAAGGATTGAATCCCTGTGTGTGAGTCAGATTTGGTGAGATCTTGTATTGATTTAAGCTCATTCCTGTTTAAGGCCTCATTTAACTTCAAGTAGGGTCCAGTAAATTTAAAGCCAAATTGTTTTCCTGATGCTCCTTTATGCATAAGAGGATTTAGTGTTAGAGGATAAATTGGGGAGGGGAAGGGAGAGATATTTGTGTGTTTCCTCAGTGTGAGCCATATGTGAAATGTAGGAGATATTGTTGGATGTTTAAATAATTTCCCGGTAAGTTGAGGATCATCTTGAAGCCAGGTATAAACCTGAAGTGGAAGGTCTAAGAAGCTGTTTTCCAATGTGACCCATTGGAGTGTTGTGTGGTTTCTATTCCATTCATAGATTCTTTGTAAATGAGTCGATTTATAGTATGTTTCTATGTCTGGGAGATTTAGGCCACCTTGTTCCCTTCTTTTTATCAAGGTTTGATATGCTAGTCTGGGAGGTTTGTGAGACCAAATAAACTTAAGGAAAAGTGATTTGACAGAGACGAAGAATTTCGTTGGAATTTTGAGCGGGATAGTTTGGAGGAGATAAAGTATTCGTGGAAGGATATTCATTTTAAGGATATTAACGCGACAAAGTAAGCCGAAACATGGTTTATGCCACCTATTAAGGTCTTTTGTGATGGCGTCTATCAGTGGTGGAAAGTTAATCGCGTAGGTGTTATCGAGAATGCTGGGAATGTGAATTCCTAAGTATTTAATTGATTTGGTTGTCCAGTTGAATGAGAATTGGGATCTAATAGCTTTGTTCATCTGATCTGACGAAAAGATAGGCATTAGATCGCATTTAGTAAGGTTGGCCTGAAAGAATGAAAGTTTGCCGTATGTTTCCATTTCTGTAATAATGGCAGGAATAGTCGTTATTGGATTTGAAATGGTGAAGAGAAGGTCGTCTGCAAAAGCGGTGACTTTGTAGTTCTGGTTTTTAACTTGAATTCCCTGTATTAAGTTATTATCTCGAATACCTTGGAGGAATGGTTCCAGGACTAGGATAAACAATAGTGGCGATAAGGGACACCCCTGTCTTGTGCCATTTGTTATGCTCACTGTTTTTGAGAGTTGACCATTAATTCTCAGTTTTGCTGTAGGTTTAGAGTATATCATATTAATCCATTCTAGCCATCTGTCTCCGAAATTTAAGAATCTAAGGGTATGTTTCAGTAGTGACCAATTAACCCTATCAAAGGCTTTTTCGGCATCAATAGCCAATAAAGCACTTTGAGTCCTGTGTGTGTGGGCCCAATGGATAATGTTAATAATTTTTGTGGTGTTGTTTTTTGCTTCCCTACCCGTAACAAAACCGGCTTGATCTGGGTGAATTAGTGTTGGTATAATGGGTTTAAGTCTATTTGCCATGATTTTGGTTAGAATCTTTAAATCGATATTGATTAGGGAAATTGGTCTGTAATTACCACAAATAGTTGTATCTTTTCCCGGTTTAGGAATTATTGCAATGGTTGCTTCGAGAGATGAGTTTGGAATATGTGATGCTATGTGTGGCATGTTGTAGGCATTGATGAAAGGTTGTGCTAGTATGTGTGAAAGTTCTTTATAGTATTTCCCTGTAAAGCCGTCGGGTCCTGGGCTTTTACCTAATGGGAGTGACTTGACTGTATCGTAAAATTCCTCTGTAGTTATAGGACTATCCAGGAAGGCAATATGTTTTATCCTAGATTTTAGAAAATTTAATATACTTTCTGACGTGGGTTTTGTATTAGAGAGGTTGTATAGTTGGGAGTAAAATTTGTGGAAAGAGTCTAAAATATCTGTCATATGGCAAGAGAGGGAACCATCCTCTTTCCTGATTTCAGAGATGAAGGAGGATTGTCTTTCTGTTTGTATAGATCTAGCAAGAAGTTTACCTGCCTTGCCACCTTGGGAGTAATACAGGTTTTTCGTTAGAGATAGTTTGCGTTTGGCATATAGATGTAGAATAGCCGATAGTTCAGAACGTTTATCTGAGAGTGTTTTAAAGTCATCTAATGAAAGGGATTTTTTGTGGTTGCATTCTAGGTGTTTAATTTCCCTGGTGAGAAGTTCTACTTTTTTATCTCTGTTCTTTCTAAGAATTGTTGCTGCTTTAATCAGCACCCCTCTGGTGACTGCCTTGTGAGCTTCCCATGTCATAATTGGAGTTGTATCTGGGTGAGTATTTTCAATGAAATAATTAGATGTTAGTTTACGCAGATCTGTCAAGACCTCCCTATCATTCAAGATTAGGTCATTAAGTTTCCACTGGGATAAGGGTGTATTTACTGCTGGGATGGAGATGGTGAGGGTCATAGGGGCGTGGTCTGACCATGTAATCTGTCCGTATGTGGAGGATTTTATGAGAGAGAGGTATCTGTGTTGGAGGAATATGGTGTCAATCCTAGAGTAAGTACCTGCTGGATGGGAGAAGAAGGAGTAGTCTTTTTGCGTTGGGTGTATAGCTCTCCAACTATCATAAAATTGGGCCTCGGAGAGAGATTTTTTAAGTAGAGTTCGTGTTTGGGTCTGGTAGTTTCTGGACTTGGAAGTGGTATCCAAGTTCTCATCTAAAGGGATGTTAAAGTCTCCTCCCAGAATGAGAATTCCATCTTGAAACATGTTGAGTTTATGAAGTATTTTTGTAAAAGTGTGGTTCTGCTTCTTGTTGGTAAGGTATAGGTTTGCCAAAGTGAATTGGGTGTTACCAATTTTGCCCTTGACAAACACAAATCTACCAGAGTCATCTGTTAAATGGTCTTGGTAAGTGAATGATAAGTGTTGGTCTATGAGAATTGCAACTCCCCGAGATTTGGATTCAGAGAAATGACTAAAGTAGCCCAACGGATAATCTTTATTACGCAGATTGGGTGGAGAGTTTTTCCTAAAATGCGTTTCTTGGATAAACACAATATGTGCTTTGTTCCTTTTAAAGTCTGCAAGTGCTATATTACGTTTTTCAGGGGTGTTTAAACCTCTAGCATTTTGTGTAAGAATATTTAGAGTGGTCATGTTCTTCATTGGTTATTGTTTTCTCTTTTTTTTTTTTTTGGGATTTGTTGGTGTCTGGGAGAGTGGTGGGAATGAGTGTGGAGTGTGGTTTGGTAGGGAAATAGATAGAGTTTGTGTATAGTTGTCAGGTGTATGTTCGTTGTTACGTCAGAGGGATGCTACTTGGATTGTTTAAATTCAAATCTTAGTTTACCTTACTGTAACTGTCTGAGGAAAATGAGATAGTTGTCCGTATTTTGGTTCTCCAATGTATAAGCTATTGCCTATATGAATCTTTTGTGAGACAGAGTGTGAAATATATTGTAATGTATCGAAAAAAAAAAAAAAAATTGGTACAGTGTAATTACAATACAACAAGTAATGGCGTAATATCACTTAAACTATACAAGAAATTAATAACAATTTTTAACAAAATAGAAAACCTCGCAGAAATGTAGATAGTTTTTAGTGGTGAAGTGTAGAAACTCCACTTATTAGATAAATAGGAGTTTTTTTTTTTTTTTTTTTTGACTCGCTAGTAATGGTCTAAGTGAGACCTGGTTAAGGGACAGAGGAAAGGAAGGAATAGAAGGTATAGACAGATGGAGGAGGGGGGAAGTAGTGGATAAAAAGTAAGTAGGAAGGGATAAAGGTAAGGAGAAAAAGATAATGAATTTCCCTAGTGGGAATGAAGTTCAATCTCGACACAAGAGAATGAACCAAAAATTATTTGGGGTCGTAACGTAGCGCTGGCGCTGGAGACCCGAGTTTCGATCCTATATTTTTTACTAGTTGTAGTGGAGAGGGGCCGCAGAAGTGTCAATTAGTTTCTCCTCTAGTTAGTATGATGTAGGGAGCTATTTGAGAATCTATTCTATGGTAGAGAAAAGGAGTGAAATGAGCTAAAAGGTACGTTAATTTTCTTTTTTTTTTTTTTGTTTGTTTGTTATATCTATTATAGGAATGTTATGAACAATAGAGAGGGGGGTGGGGGGGGGTGGAAAGGAGGAACTTTCTGTGCTCTTTAATATGTATGTTGTTTTTGTGTAGAAATTAAGATTACCATAAAGGTCTTAGTGACTGACTCGAGGTGGTTAAGCCTCTAGACTTAGCTGCAGTGAATACACATAATGGTTTCTTTAAGGAGTATAAGAATTATGCAATTATTATTAATCCTTTTGTACCAATGTTCTATCTGTAGGATCACCAGTATCCGTCTATATAAGGTCTAATGTGGTATTGTGGAAAATATTTACAACATTGTACATATTACTTTAGGGTTACTCTAGAGTTAGTCCGCCGTTATCAGCGGTCGGTTAGGGATATGCACATTGCCTAGAGCGTTATGTTACTCAATCAGTAAAACCCGGTAGTATCGAGGCCAAATGTTACAGATGAATTAACGTGCTTTCAACAAATCACAGTTAAGGTTCATGTGTCGGGTAAACCCTGAGCAAGTTCAAACTGAGATGTTACACATTATAATTATTAACAGGTTTCTCATAGCGTAGTTTAACGAGGTAAGCAATAACCGTTGGAGAGTCTAAATAATAGCAACATTGACATGCAAAAAGTAAAATAACATCAGTCTATTGCTTTAGCATAGCCTATTAGAGTAATAGAACAGATATTTTTTAAGATTTCTATATTCGCCAACTCACTTCGGCATTATATAGCTGTAGTTAACATGTTAGTTAAAACAGAAGGATTATTATACGACCTGTGAGGCATGTTTTCCTGAAGCCTCTATTCGGAATGTTCGAGGGAGGATACCAGTGAGAGTCACATACGGGGAAAGTTCTCTAGGGAAAGGGATATTTCTAGAGACAGAATATAAAAGTTAAGAGAAGAAGTCTCATTTCAGATGAGTAGGTTGCTTTTCAAGTGTTGCTTCCCATCAATATAGAAGAGGAGAATTTTTCGATATTTGTTTTGCGGTTTTCAGTTTGTTCCATTATCTTGCGGGCGTTGTCTCTGAGGTGTATTTTCAGTCTGGATTCTACCCTGTCTTTGGTTCGGGGAAAGGAACCTTTGATCCGGACGTCTCTTCCTTGCTGGAGTTGACCACTTATTCCGTTGGGTTTGATGGAGTGAGTCTTGGTTCGGGGGCGGCGAATTCCAATCAATGACTGTAGTGATAGGGAGGTCTAGGGCTCTGAGGAATGGAGCGACATCAAGGAATGTCGTGATAGAGTGAACTATGCCTTTGGCGGATACAATCAGCGCAAAGGGGAATCCCCAACGGTATCTAATATTTCTTTGTCGAAGCAATTCTGTGACTGGTTTTAGGGCCCTTCTCGCCTGAAGGGTGTACCAGGATAGATCAGGGAAAATTTGTATGGGGTTGCCCTGAAACAGTAGAGGTTGCGACGTGTCCCTGATGGCTTTCACTATATTGTCTTTTATGTTGTAGTAATGTAGTCGACAGATAATGTCTCTTGGTGAGTCTTGTGATAGGCCTCTCAATATAGGATTATCTGCAGGAGATTCGAGGATTAGGTTAAATAGCTCAGCGAGTATTAGCGTTATGTCCTCACCTTGGGCCTCGGGTATCCCCCTGATTCGCAGGTTATTTCTTCTTCCTCTATTGTCGAGGTCGTCGATGTGTCTCTGGGTTGCAGCCCAATTTAGAATTTGTGAGTCTAACGTTGTTGCTATATTAGTAATTTGGGCTTGTAATACGTCTTTTTCTTCTTCCAGGTCCGAGACCCGTAAGTTTAGCTGTTGGACGTCAGTGCCCATTACTTCCAGTTTGGATTGGAATGAGGATTCTATTTTTCCCAGCGTTTGCTGTATCTGTTGGATATCGGCTTTCGATGGTAAGTTTTTGATCAGTGTTCTAATATCTATTTCTTCCTGTTTATCTGTTGGTTGTGAGTTTTCGGAATAACATGGACTGTGTGGTAATGAATTTGAAGGAGAGTCCGTGTCCGCCATGTTTAGGGCCGCGGCCGCGGCCTCCGACGCACGGTCGGGATTTTCTCTGAAATAGCGGGTTAAAGATCCCGATTTGGATACAGGCGTCTTCCCTGCGTTACCTTGAGGATTATTCTGCTTTCTGTGGTTGCCCATGTTTTGCGATTCTCTCCGATTGCTATGGATTAAACTCGGGTCAGGAGCAGAGGGCTTAATGTGCGTCCATCAAGCTCGGCAGTTGGCCACGCCCCATATTTGAAATTATTATGTAATTCCTATCTGTTTAAACTCTAGTGTATAACCCCGTGAGACTCCTTCAGGTCGGCTGTTTAACCCCTTAAGGACACATGACATGTGTGACATGTCATGATTCCCTTTTATTCCATAAGTTTGGTCCTTAAGGGGTTAAACGAATATGCACATCCTGCTTCTATTGACAGGACAGGTGGTCCATCTGCTTGCTCTAGATACATTCATACTTCATCTCCTCGATCTGCATGTCGCAGCCATTGGTTGTGTAGTCATTACTCCTGCTGTAAGAGTTATCCCAGTCCGGCCCCCCGATACTGCCCCGTTTCCCTCTTCATTCTCTGATGGGTTTTTTTTGTGTTTCCATGTACATGCGCTGGTATGGTATTGGCTGTTTCAGTGCATGTGCCGAATGGTGCATAACTACATCTGAATCTCACTACAAATTAACAAATTAATCAACCCTCTAATTTAGTTTAGGCCCTAAAACGGTTACATTGGGTTCCGGAATGTTGTTTTTTTTTTTATATTGACCCTGCTTATTTTATTGTCCTTGTTCTTTGTACCCCTTGCTTGGCTAGTTTATTAGTTTATACACTGTTGTCTTCCTCTGGGTCAGAACATCAGTCTTGGCAGATGTAGATCCATTTTGTCAACACAAGCCAGAGCACATTCCTAATGTCTGTCACGTTACCTGCTACAATGTTTCTTTATGGTCAGTTCTGGTAATCCAATGTCCAGTGTCAATTCTTACACTGCATGCTGCCATTTGCTCCCAAATAAGTGGGTCAGTGTGTGCTTTGGAGGGATCTGTCTGATGCAGGTCATATCACACTTTATTCAGAAATAGCAGCATTATCCGTGTCTAAGGTCCCTTTCATACTTCCTGTATTGACACTGTGTCCTTTGGATAATATGTGATTCTGTTTTGACCCAGACAGTTGTTTTCTACTTGCATTTCAACATAGACAGTAAGAATTCAAAGTGAATTTTAAACTTAAAGGAACACTTCAGTGTTAGATAAATAAACCTGTAATCCTAATGTTATAGAGCCCTTGACCCTAATTAGATTAACTAAACCCCCTTCCCCCCCTCACACACACTCTCCCCCCACCTTGTTGGCTCTAAGAGTTTGTAAAATAAAGGGTTTACTTACCTTTTTCCACCGCCAAGACTCCCTCAGTGCTGCAGCCCAATCGGTCTCACACAATGTCATGGAGGTGGCATCACTCACTTGTTGCTGATCCAATCCAACGCTCCTTATAATGGAGCACTGGGGAACTGATGGTCATGCATGACTGGCACCTCACACATATCCAATGAAATGCTTCTCGTAGGAAAGAATCGAATCCGATGCTTTCCAATGAGCTGCATTTGATGCTGAGTGACAGCCTCCTGAACATCGAACATCACGTCACGTTTACTTAGTTGTTAAAGTGGAAGCTCCTCCAGAGGCTGTCAGCTACTCTTCTCTTAAATTTTAAATGCACTTTAAATTCTGACTTTAGTAAATTTCCCTGAGATTGTTACACGTGCTCCTGATCTCAACTTGCAGGACAAAATACAATTTCCTGTTCGCTGATTCTTATTTGCCTCCTCACTGTGATTTCATTAAGTCCAGTCAGATTAACAACTAGTAATATGTCTTTCTATACCTGTCTACCTTTCCTTATATATGAGGTTGGTTGCTACCAATCGTGGCAGTTTTTCCTTGGTGGTCCTTGGATCCCTGGGTTCTCTCTCTCCTAACTCAATGACAACAGTAGTGAGCAGCAGGGTGAGAGAGAAGTGTATTAAAGGACCACTATAGTGCCAGGAAAACAAACTAGTTTTCCTGGCACTATAGAGTTATTAGGTCCCCCCCACCCTCATGGTCCCCTCCCACTGAGCTGAAGGGGTTAAAACCGCGCGCACATTCAAAACCGCCCATAGGAAAGTATTACTCAATGCTTTCCTATGGTTGTCCAGCGTCTTCTCACTGTGATTTTTCACAGCGAGAATCGCGGAAGCGGCCTCTAGTGGCTGTCAGTGAGACAGCCACTAGAGGCTGGATTAACCCTCAGTGAAACATAGCAGTTTCTCTGAAACTGCTATGTTTTCAGCTGCAGGGTTAAAACTAGAGGGACCTGACACCCAGACCACTTCATAGAGCTGAAGTGGTCTGGGTGCCTTTAGTGGTCCTTTAAGCAGTGTGCATGCAAATGAGTTTATGTGTGTGAATGGCTAATTTATTGTGGGTAGGTGAGTGAGTGGCCTATTGCATTCGTGTGTGAGATTGTGCAGCTAATTATGTGTGTTTGAAAGACACAGGACACAGCTACTTTGGTATGTGCGTATGAGGGTGGTTGTTATTAATTATGTGTGTGTGAATGAATAAATGATGATGAAAGGTTTGCCTGAGTATTAGACTTGTACGTTCGATTTCGGCTGATCTGCAGTTTGTCCGAATTTAGGCTAATCGCCAGTTTTGATGAAATTCTTATTTTCGAAGTGTCATACAGACACACAATCGAGGAGACTACTAACACAATGGACAAGCACGTTTATTTTCTTCAGGATTTGAAGTTGCCCCATGATTTGGAGTTTCCCCATGATTTGGAGTCGCCCCATGATTTGGAGTTGTCCATTATTTGGAGTTACCCCATGATACCAATAAGGAGATGATTGATGGCTTGGGAACAGCCACTAAATGTTAATTTTATTCACAGATCAAGTGAGAAGTGACTAATAGGAAAAAGGAGGAGCAGTGAAAAGGATTTTTTTAAAATCTATATTTGTATATTGTATACTTTCTTCTGTTCATCCTCTTTTTCCATTTTTTGGCCACTCTTAATGAGAGGAGCAGGACCTACCTGATGTGTGGGGGGGGGAGGGGGAACCTAGCGCTGCAGTCTTTTGCAATGTGGTGTATACGTGGTTCGTTACCAGGTCCTCCCAGCAACGAAGGTGAAGAGACTAGATTTTTTTTTTTTATAGAGAGGGTGATATATATGGCAGACTATAAACTACACTCTAAATCAGGGGTGCCAAAAGGTAGATCCCCAGATGTTGATGAACTACAATTCCCATGATGCTTTGCATGCATTTAGAATGTCTTTAGAATAACAAAGTATCATGGAAGTTGTAGTTTGAAAACATCTGGGGATCTACCTTGTGGGCACTCCTGCTCTAAACCTTCCAGGTCACTCACGATCACTGTTTGTCAATAGGAAGGCTGGAGCGATTCATAAATCACATTATAAAATGCTGGTAAATGTACTACACTGACTGCTATGGTCTTGGAGCTATCAATATCAGTGTTTATCTGGAGCCCATGGTATGCATGTTTGCACATCAGGTTCCCCAAACACAAATGTGCTGGAAACCTCACTTGATTTTTGGGGACAGTTTTTTTTTACCACTATCCCACCATGTCTCCGTTATGAATAAGTAT